>NW_027315735.1:11393917-11516417 GCF_026437365.1 Eucyclogobius newberryi
CATTAGCTGCTTACGGGAACCTTTTCTTGTGCGTGCATATGGGTTGTAGCCTTTTTTTCCTGCCGCCAAAAGTAGGAGGAGTTTTGAGGCCAAAGCGCATGCTTCTGAAGTTCAGAGGGATGGCAATGTCAACCAAGAGTCCGCAGTTGAATACTTATTTACTTTGCAAAGATCGATCGATCGATCGAAAGAAATCAAAAGCCATAGGCTTAAAAATGGGGCACTGGCAAAGTAAACAAAATCCCATCACACACTTGAGCAGAAGAAGCCATTACTCTCAGGATTTAAATCTACGTGGGGAGACCCCAAAAGAACTCTTTGGCCTCATTAGTCATCCCTGTCAAGGCGTTGCTGAATAATCTCATGTGTTATAAACATCTTGGACTTAGGCTAAAATGCTATGCTGCACCTTACCACCCAAGTACGCTTGTAGTTTGGGAATTTTGTTCACTGACAATTGCCAGAAAACCTTTTTGATTCTGAAAATAGAGCTTATTTGAGCGTTTCTTCTATAACGTAACACAGCGCCATCGGAACCTTTTCTTGTGCGTGTGTATGGGTTGTAGCCTTTTTTTCCTGCCGCCAAAAGTAGGAGGAGTTTTGAGGCCAAAGCGCATGCTTCTAAAGTTCAGAGGGATGGCAATGTCAACCAAGAGTCCGCAGTTGAATACTTATTTACTTTGCAAAGATCGATCGATCGATCGAAAGAAATCAAAAGCCATAGGCTTAAAAATGGGGCACTGGCAAAGTAAACAAAATCCCATCACACACTTGAGCAGAAGAAGCCATTACTCTCAGGATTTAAATCTACGTGGGGAGACCCCAAAAGAACTCTTTGGCCTCATTAGTCATCCCTGTCAAGGCGTTGCTGAATAATCTCATGTGTTATAAACATCTTGGACTTAGGCTAAAATGCTATGCTGCACCTTACCACCCAAGTACGCTTGTAGTTTGGGAATTTTGTTCACTGACAATTGCCAGAAAACCTTTTTGATTCTGAAAATAGAGCTTATTTGAGCGTTTCTTCTATAACGTAACACAGCGCCATCGGAACCTTTTCTTGTGCGTGTGTATGGGTTGTAGCCTTTTTTTCCTGCCGCCAAAAGTAGGAGGAGTTTTGAGGCCAAAGCGCATGCTTCTAAAGTTCAGAGGGATGGCAATGTCAACCAAGAGTCCGCAGTTGAATACTTATTTACTTTGCAAAGATCGATCGATCGATCGAAAGAAATCAAAAGCCATAGGCTTAAAAATGGGGCACTGGCAAAGTAAACAAAATCCCATCACACACTTGAGCAGAAGAAGCCATTACTCTCAGGATTTAAATCTACGTGGGGAGACCCCAAAAGAACTCTTTGGCCTCATTAGTCATCCCTGTCAAGGCGTTGCTGAATAATCTCATGTGTTATAAACATCTTGGACTTAGGCTAAAATGCTATGCTGCACCTTACCACCCAAGTACGCTTGTAGTTTGGGAATTTTGTTCACTGACAATTGCCAGAAAACCTTTTTGATTCTGAAAATAGAGCTTATTTGAGCGTTTCTTCTATAACGTAACACAGCGCCATCGGACCGGACCACTCGGGCTGCCTCTGTGGCGCAACGGTAGCGCGTCTGACTCCAGATCAGAAAGTTGCGTGTTCAACTTCACGTCAGCGTCATGTACTTTGTTGATTCTTGTTATAGTGGGTGAACAGCATTCACTCATTCATGTTATGGGGCTGTTTCATACCTGTCACTCCGCAATCATGCGATCTGCCAAGAGGATTAGTTCAAATGCTCTAATACTCAACTGTTTGACAGTTTGGCCATTGCCCTCTGAGAGCTTTAGTTGTGAATGAAACTGCATATACACATGTATAACTCAAAAGTACAGCATCCGATGGCCGGGAATCGAACACGGGTCAACTGCTTGGAAGGCAGCTATGCTTACCACTATACCACCATCGCAAGGACACATGCTTTCGCAGTGCCGTGTCGCAAATCGGCGCCTGTAATTGATATCTAAAGTTCCATGCACACGGAACATGGTTTGAAGATAATTACTATCATAGAAACGCCTTTTTTTGCACGGTTTCGCTGGTCGCATTTCTTGTCCAACTGAGCAACAGGTAGCGTGGCCGAGTGGTCTAAGGCGCTGGATTTAGGTTCCAGTCTCTTCGGAGGCGTGGGTTTAAATCCCACCGCTGCCAGTTCGCATGCAGAACGTCAAGAGCAGGGCTGTGTGATGTCTGTCGGCAGCGCTTCCGTTTGAGTTTAGCTTTCATAAAATACATATTCTAAATCTGGCCCTGGTCAAAAGCCAACCAGGGATTCTTTACTTCCGCCAAATGGCCTGCCAGCAGGGGCCCGTACGGGAACAACATGAACCACGTTGTTGGCAGGATTCGAACCTGCGCGGGAAATTCCCAATGGATTTCTAGTCCAACAACTCATTAGCTGCTTACGGGAACCTTTTCTTGTGCGTGCGTATGGGTTGTAGCCTTTTTTTCCTGCCGCCAAAAGTAGGAGGAGTTTTGAGGCCAAAGCGCATGCTTCTGAAGTTCAGAGGGATGGCAATGTCAACCAAGAGTCCGCAGTTGAATACTTATTTACTTTGCAAAGATCGATCGATCGATCGAAAGAAATCAAAAGCCATAGGCTTAAAAATGGGGCACTGGCAAAGTAAACAAAATCCCATCACACACTTGAGCAGAAGAAGCCATTACTCTCAGGATTTAAATCTACGTGGGGAGACCCCAAAAGAACTCTTTGGCCTCATTAGTCATCCCTGTCAAGGCGTTGCTGAATAATCTCATGTGTTATAAACATCTTGGACTTAGGCTAAAATGCTATGCTGCACCTTACCACCCAAGTACGCTTGTAGTTTGGGAATTTTGTTCACTGACAATTGCCAGAAAACCTTTTTGATTCTGAAAATAGAGCTTATTTGAGCGTTTCTTCTATAACGTAACACAGCGCCATCGGAACCTTTTCTTGTGCGTGTGTATGGGTTGTAGCCTTTTTTTCCTGCCGCCAAAAGTAGGAGGAGTTTTGAGGCCAAAGCGCATGCTTCTAAAGTTCAGAGGGATGGCAATGTCAACCAAGAGTCCGCAGTTGAATACTTATTTACTTTGCAAAGATCGATCGATCGATCGAAAGAAATCAAAAGCCATAGGCTTAAAAATGGGGCACTGGCAAAGTAAACAAAATCCCATCACACACTTGAGCAGAAGAAGCCATTACTCTCAGGATTTAAATCTACGTGGGGAGACCCCAAAAGAACTCTTTGGCCTCATTAGTCATCCCTGTCAAGGCGTTGCTGAATAATCTCATGTGTTATAAACATCTTGGACTTAGGCTAAAATGCTATGCTGCACCTTACCACCCAAGTACGCTTGTAGTTTGGGAATTTTGTTCACTGACAATTGCCAGAAAACCTTTTTGATTCTGAAAATAGAGCTTATTTGAGCGTTTCTTCTATAACGTAACACAGCGCCATCGGAACCTTTTCTTGTGCGTGTGTATGGGTTGTAGCCTTTTTTTCCTGCCGCCAAAAGTAGGAGGAGTTTTGAGGCCAAAGCGCATGCTTCTAAAGTTCAGAGGGATGGCAATGTCAACCAAGAGTCCGCAGTTGAATACTTATTTACTTTGCAAAGATCGATCGATCGATCGAAAGAAATCAAAAGCCATAGGCTTAAAAATGGGGCACTGGCAAAGTAAACAAAATCCCATCACACACTTGAGCAGAAGAAGCCATTACTCTCAGGATTTAAATCTACGTGGGGAGACCCCAAAAGAACTCTTTGGCCTCATTAGTCATCCCTGTCAAGGCGTTGCTGAATAATCTCATGTGTTATAAACATCTTGGACTTAGGCTAAAATGCTATGCTGCACCTTACCACCCAAGTACGCTTGTAGTTTGGGAATTTTGTTCACTGACAATTGCCAGAAAACCTTTTTGATTCTGAAAATAGAGCTTATTTGAGCGTTTCTTCTATAACGTAACACAGCGCCATCGGACCGGACCACTCGGGCTGCCTCTGTGGCGCAACGGTAGCGCGTCTGACTGCAGATCAGAAAGTTGCGTGTTCAACTTCACGTCAGCGTCATGTACTTTGTTGATTCTTGTTATAGTGGGTGAACAGCATTCACTCATTCATGTTATGGGGCTGTTTCATACCTGTCACTCCGCAATCATGCGATCTGCCAAGAGGATTAGTTCAAATGCTCTAATGCTCAACTGTTTGACAGTTTGGCCATTGCCCTCTGAGAGCTTTAGTTGTGAATGAAACTGCATATACACATGTATAACTCAAAAGTACAGCATCCGATGGACGGGAATCGAACACGGGTCAACTGCTTGGAAGGCAGCTATGCTTACCACTATACCACCATCGCAAAGACACATGCTTTCGCAGTGCCGTGTCGCAAATCGGCGCCTGTAATTGATATCTAAAGTTCCATGCACACGGAACATGGTTTGAAGATAATTACTATCATAGAAACGCCTTTTTTTGCACGGTTTCGCTGGTCGCATTTCTTGTCCAACTGAGCAACAGGTAGCGTGGCCGAGTGGTCTAAGGCGCTGGATTTAGGTTCCAGTCTCTTCGGAGGCGTGGGTTTAAATCCCACCGCTGCCAGTTCGCATGCCGAACGTCAAGAGCAGGGCTGTGTGATGTCTGTCGGCAGCGCTTCCGTTTGAGTTTAGCTTTCATAAAATACATATTCTAAATCTGGCCCTGGTCAAAAGCCAACCAGGGATTCTTTACTTCCGCCAAATGGCCTGCCAGCAGGGGCCCGTACGGGAACAACATGAACCACGTTGTTGGCAGGATTCGAACCTGCGCGGGAAATTCCCAATGGATTTCTAGTCCAACAACTCATTAGCTGCTTACGGGAACCTTTTCTTGTGCGTGCATATGGGTTGTAGCCTTTTTTTCCTGCCGCCAAAAGTAGGAGGAGTTTTGAGGCCAAAGCGCATGCTTCTGAAGTTCAGAGGGATGGCAATGTCAACCAAGAGTCCGCAGTTGAATACTTATTTACTTTGCAAAGATCGATCGATCGATCGAAAGAAATCAAAAGCCATAGGCTTAAAAATGGGGCACTGGCAAAGTAAACAAAATCCCATCACACACTTGAGCAGAAGAAGCCATTACTCTCAGGATTTAAATCTACGTGGGGAGACCCCAAAAGAACTCTTTGGCCTCATTAGTCATCCCTGTCAAGGCGTTGCTGAATAATCTCATGTGTTATAAACATCTTGGACTTAGGCTAAAATGCTATGCTGCACCTTACCACCCAAGTACGCTTGTAGTTTGGGAATTTTGTTCACTGACAATTGCCAGAAAACCTTTTTGATTCTGAAAATAGAGCTTATTTGAGCGTTTCTTCTATAACGTAACACAGCGCCATCGGAACCTTTTCTTGTGCGTGTGTATGGGTTGTAGCCTTTTTTTCCTGCCGCCAAAAGTAGGAGGAGTTTTGAGGCCAAAGCGCATGCTTCTAAAGTTCAGAGGGATGGCAATGTCAACCAAGAGTCCGCAGTTGAATACTTATTTACTTTGCAAAGATCGATCGATCGATCGAAAGAAATCAAAAGCCATAGGCTTAAAAATGGGGCACTGGCAAAGTAAACAAAATCCCATCACACACTTGAGCAGAAGAAGCCATTACTCTCAGGATTTAAATCTACGTGGGGAGACCCCAAAAGAACTCTTTGGCCTCATTAGTCATCCCTGTCAAGGCGTTGCTGAATAATCTCATGTGTTATAAACATCTTGGACTTAGGCTAAAATGCTATGCTGCACCTTACCACCCAAGTACGCTTGTAGTTTGGGAATTTTGTTCACTGACAATTGCCAGAAAACCTTTTTGATTCTGAAAATAGAGCTTATTTGAGCGTTTCTTCTATAACGTAACACAGCGCCATCGGAACCTTTTCTTGTGCGTGTGTATGGGTTGTAGCCTTTTTTTCCTGCCGCCAAAAGTAGGAGGAGTTTTGAGGCCAAAGCGCATGCTTCTAAAGTTCAGAGGGATGGCAATGTCAACCAAGAGTCCGCAGTTGAATACTTATTTACTTTGCAAAGATCGATCGATCGATCGAAAGAAATCAAAAGCCATAGGCTTAAAAATGGGGCACTGGCAAAGTAAACAAAATCCCATCACACACTTGAGCAGAAGAAGCCATTACTCTCAGGATTTAAATCTACGTGGGGAGACCCCAAAAGAACTCTTTGGCCTCATTAGTCATCCCTGTCAAGGCGTTGCTGAATAATCTCATGTGTTATAAACATCTTGGACTTAGGCTAAAATGCTATGCTGCACCTTACCACCCAAGTACGCTTGTAGTTTGGGAATTTTGTTCACTGACAATTGCCAGAAAACCTTTTTGATTCTGAAAATAGAGCTTATTTGAGCGTTTCTTCTATAACGTAACACAGCGCCATCGGACCGGACCACTCGGGCTGCCTCTGTGGCGCAACGGTAGCGCGTCTGACTCCAGATCAGAAAGTTGCGTGTTCAACTTCACGTCAGCGTCATGTACTTTGTTGATTCTTGTTATAGTGGGTGAACAGCATTCACTCATTCATGTTATGGGGCTGTTTCATACCTGTCACTCCGCAATCATGCGATCTGCCAAGAGGATTAGTTCAAATGCTCTAATACTCAACTGTTTGACAGTTTGGCCATTGCCCTCTGAGAGCTTTAGTTGTGAATGAAACTGCATATACACATGTATAACTCAAAAGTACAGCATCCGATGGCCGGGAATCGAACACGGGTCAACTGCTTGGAAGGCAGCTATGCTTACCACTATACCACCATCGCAAGGACACATGCTTTCGCAGTGCCGTGTCGCAAATCGGCGCCTGTAATTGATATCTAAAGTTCCATGCACACGGAACATGGTTTGAAGATAATTACTATCATAGAAACGCCTTTTTTTGCACGGTTTCGCTGGTCGCATTTCTTGTCCAACTGAGCAACAGGTAGCGTGGCCGAGTGGTCTAAGGCGCTGGATTTAGGTTCCAGTCTCTTCGGAGGCGTGGGTTTAAATCCCACCGCTGCCAGTTCGCATGCAGAACGTCAAGAGCAGGGCTGTGTGATGTCTGTCGGCAGCGCTTCCGTTTGAGTTTAGCTTTCATAAAATACATATTCTAAATCTGGCCCTGGTCAAAAGCCAACCAGGGATTCTTTACTTCCGCCAAATGGCCTGCCAGCAGGGGCCCGTACGGGAACAACATGAACCACGTTGTTGGCAGGATTCGAACCTGCGCGGGAAATTCCCAATGGATTTCTAGTCCAACAACTCATTAGCTGCTTACGGGAACCTTTTCTTGTGCGTGCGTATGGGTTGTAGCCTTTTTTTCCTGCCGCCAAAAGTAGGAGGAGTTTTGAGACCAAAGCGCATGCTTCTGAAGTTCAGAGGGATGGCAATGTCAATCAAGAGTCCGCAGTTGAATACTTATTTACTTTGCAAAGATCGATCGATCGATCGAAAGAAATCAAAAGCCATAGGCTTAAAAATGGGGCACTGGCAAAGTAAACAAAATCCCATCACACACTTGAGCAGAAGAAGCCATTACTCTCAGGATTTAAATCTACGTGGGGAGACCCCAAAAGAACTCTTTGGCCTCATTAGTCATCCCTGTCAAGGCGTTGCTGAATAATCTCATGTGTTATAAACATCTTGGACTTAGGCTAAAATGCTATGCTGCACCTTACCACCCAAGTACGCTTGTAGTTTGGGAATTTTGTTCACTGACAATTGCCAGAAAACCTTTTTGATTCTGAAAATAGAGCTTATTTGAGCGTTTCTTCTATAACGTAACACAGCGCCATCGGAACCTTTTCTTGTGCGTGTGTATGGGTTGTAGCCTTTTTTTCCTGCCGCCAAAAGTAGGAGGAGTTTTGAGGCCAAAGCGCATGCTTCTAAAGTTCAGAGGGATAGTAATGTCAACCAAGAGTCCGCAGTTGAATACTTATTTACTTTGCAAAGATCGATCGATCGATCGAAAGAAATCAAAAGCCATAGGCTTAAAAATGGGGCACTGGCAAAGTAAACAAAATCCCATCACACACTTGAGCAGAAGAAGCCATTACTCTCAGGATTTAAATCTACGTGGGGAGACCCCAAAAGAACTCTTTGGCCTCATTAGTCATCCCTGTCAAGGCGTTGCTGAATAATCTCATGTGTTATAAACATCTTGGACTTAGGCTAAAATGCTATGCTGCACCTTACCACCCAAGTACGCTTGTAGTTTGGGAATTTTGTTCACTGACAATTGCCAGAAAACCTTTTTGATTCTGAAAATAGAGCTTATTTGAGCGTTTCTTCTATAACGTAACACAGCGCCATCGGAACCTTTTCTTGTGCGTGTGTATGGGTTGTAGCCTTTTTTTCCTGCCGCCAAAAGTAGGAGGAGTTTTGAGGCCAAAGCGCATGCTTCTAAAGTTCAGAGGGATGGCAATGTCAACCAAGAGTCCGCAGTTGAATACTTATTTACTTTGCAAAGATCGATCGATCGATCGAAAGAAATCAAAAGCCATAGGCTTAAAAATGGGGCACTGGCAAAGTAAACAAAATCCCATCACACACTTGAGCAGAAGAAGCCATTACTCTCAGGATTTAAATCTACGTGGGGAGACCCCAAAAGAACTCTTTGGCCTCATTAGTCATCCCTGTCAAGGCGTTGCTGAATAATCTCATGTGTTATAAACATCTTGGACTTAGGCTAAAATGCTATGCTGCACCTTACCACCCAAGTACGCTTGTAGTTTGGGAATTTTGTTCACTGACAATTGCCAGAAAACCTTTTTGATTCTGAAAATAGAGCTTATTTGAGCGTTTCTTCTATAACGTAACACAGCGCCATCGGACCGGACCACTCGGGCTGCCTCTGTGGCGCAACGGTAGCGCGTCTGACTCCAGATCAGAAAGTTGCGTGTTCAACTTCACGTCAGCGTCATGTACTTTGTTGATTCTTGTTATAGTGGGTGAACAGCATTCACTCATTCATGTTATGGGGCTGTTTCATACCTGTCACTCCGCAATCATGCGATCTGCCAAGAGGATTAGTTCAAATGCTCTAATACTCAACTGTTTGACAGTTTGGCCATTGCCCTCTGAGAGCTTTAGTTGTGAATGAAACTGCATATACACATGTATAACTCAAAAGTACAGCATCCGATGGCCGGGAATCGAACACGGGTCAACTGCTTGGAAGGCAGCTATGCTTACCACTATACCACCATCGCAAGGACACATGCTTTCGCAGTGCCGTGTCGCAAATCGGCGCCTGTAATTGATATCTAAAGTTCCATGCACACGGAACATGGTTTGAAGATAATTACTATCATAGAAACGCCTTTTTTTGCACGGTTTCGCTGGTCGCATTTCTTGTCCAACTGAGCAACAGGTAGCGTGGCCGAGTGGTCTAAGGCGCTGGATTTAGGTTCCAGTCTCTTCGGAGGCGTGGGTTTAAATCCCACCGCTGCCAGTTCGCATGCAGAACGTCAAGAGCAGGGCTGTGTGATGTCTGTCGGCAGCGCTTCCGTTTGAGTTTAGCTTTCATAAAATACATATTCTAAATCTGGCCCTGGTCAAAAGCCAACCAGGGATTCTTTACTTCCGCCAAATGGCCTGCCAGCAGGGGCCCGTACGGGAACAACATGAACCACGTTGTTGGCAGGATTCGAACCTGCGCGGGAAATTCCCAATGGATTTCTAGTCCAACAACTCATTAGCTGCTTACGGGAACCTTTTCTTGTGCGTGCGTATGGGTTGTAGCCTTTTTTTCCTGCCGCCAAAAGTAGGAGGAGTTTTGAGACCAAAGCGCATGCTTCTGAAGTTCAGAGGGATGGCAATGTCAATCAAGAGTCCGCAGTTGAATACTTATTTACTTTGCAAAGATCGATCGATCGATCGAAAGAAATCAAAAGCCATAGGCTTAAAAATGGGGCACTGGCAAAGTAAACAAAATCCCATCACACACTTGAGCAGAAGAAGCCATTACTCTCAGGATTTAAATCTACGTGGGGAGACCCCAAAAGAACTCTTTGGCCTCATTAGTCATCCCTGTCAAGGCGTTGCTGAATAATCTCATGTGTTATAAACATCTTGGACTTAGGCTAAAATGCTATGCTGCACCTTACCACCCAAGTACGCTTGTAGTTTGGGAATTTTGTTCACTGACAATTGCCAGAAAACCTTTTTGATTCTGAAAATAGAGCTTATTTGAGCGTTTCTTCTATAACGTAACACAGCGCCATCGGAACCTTTTCTTGTGCGTGTGTATGGGTTGTAGCCTTTTTTTCCTGCCGCCAAAAGTAGGAGGAGTTTTGAGGCCAAAGCGCATGCTTCTAAAGTTCAGAGGGATAGTAATGTCAACCAAGAGTCCGCAGTTGAATACTTATTTACTTTGCAAAGATCGATCGATCGATCGAAAGAAATCAAAAGCCATAGGCTTAAAAATGGGGCACTGGCAAAGTAAACAAAATCCCATCACACACTTGAGCAGAAGAAGCCATTACTCTCAGGATTTAAATCTACGTGGGGAGACCCCAAAAGAACTCTTTGGCCTCATTAGTCATCCCTGTCAAGGCGTTGCTGAATAATCTCATGTGTTATAAACATCTTGGACTTAGGCTAAAATGCTATGCTGCACCTTACCACCCAAGTACGCTTGTAGTTTGGGAATTTTGTTCACTGACAATTGCCAGAAAACCTTTTTGATTCTGAAAATAGAGCTTATTTGAGCGTTTCTTCTATAACGTAACACAGCGCCATCGGACCGGACCACTCGGGCTGCCTCTGCGGCGCAACGGTAGCGCGTCTGACTGCAGATCAGAAAGTTGCGTGTTCAACTTCACGTCAGCGTCATGTACTTTGTTGATTCTTGTTATAGTGGGTGAACAGCATTCACTCATTCATGTTATGGGGCTGTTTCATACCTGTCACTTCGCAATCATGCGATCTGCCAAGAGGATTAGTTCAAATGCTCTAATACTCAACTGTTTGACAGTTTGGCCATTGCCCTCTGAGAGCTTTAGTTGTGAATGAAACTGCATATACACATGTATAACTCAAAAGTACAGCATCCGATGGCCGGGAATCGAACACGGGTCAACTGTTTGGAAGGCAGCCATGCTTACCACTATACCACCATCGCAAGGACACATGCTTTCGCAGTGCCGTGTCGCAAATCGGCCCCGGTAATTGATATCTAAAGTTCCATGCACACGGAACATGGTTTGAAGATAATTACTATCATAGAAACGCCTTTTTTTGCACGGTTTCGCTGGTCGCATTTCTTGTCAAACTGAGCAACAGGTAGCGTGGCCGATTGGTCTAAGGCACTGGATTTAGGTTCCAGTCTCTTCGGAGGCGTGGGTTTAAATCCCACCGCTGCCAGTTCGCATGCCGAATGTCAAGAGCAGGGCTGTGTGATGTCTGTCGGCAGCGCTTCCGTTTGAGTTTAGCTTTCATAAAATACATATTCTAAATCTGGCCCTGGTCAAAAGCCAACCAGGGATTCTTTACTTCCGCCAAATGGCCTGCCAGCAGGGGCCCGTACGGGAACAACATGAACCACGTTGTTGGCAGGATTCGAACCTGCGCGGGAAATTCCCAATGGATTTCTAGTCCAACAACTCATTAGCTGCTTACGGGAACCTTTTCTTGTGCGTGCGTATGGGTTGTAGCCTTTTTTTCCTGCCGCCAAAAGTAGGAGGAGTTTTGAGGCCAAAGCGCATGCTTCTGAAGTTCAGAGGGATGGCAATGTCAATCAAGAGTCCGCAGTTGAATACTTATTTACTTTGCAAAGATCGATCGATCGATCGATCGAAAGAAATCAAAAGCCATAGGCTTAAAAATGGGGCACTGGCAAAGTAAACAAAATCCCATCACACACTTGAGCAGAAGAAGCCATTACTCTCAGGATTTAAATCTACGTGGGGAGACCCCAAAAGAACTCTTTGGCCTCATTAGTCATCCCTGTCAAGGCGTTGCTGAATAATCTCATGTGTTATAAACATCTTGGACTTAGGCTAAAATGCTATGCTGCACCTTACCACCCAAGTACGCTTGTAGTTTGGGAATTTTGTTCACTGACAATTGCCAGAAAACCTTTTTGATTCTGAAAATAGAGCTTATTTGAGCGTTTCTTCTATAACGTAACACAGCGCCATCGGAACCTTTTCTTGTGCGTGTGTATGGGTTGTAGCCTTTTTTTCCTGCCGCCAAAAGTAGGAGGAGTTTTGAGGCCAAAGCGCATGCTTCTAAAGTTCAGAGGGATGGCAATGTCAACCAAGAGTCCGCAGTTGAATACTTATTTACTTTGCAAAGATCGATCGATCGATCGAAAGAAATCAAAAGCCATAGGCTTAAAAATGGGGCACTGGCAAAGTAAACAAAATCCCATCACACACTTGAGCAGAAGAAGCCATTACTCTCAGGATTTAAATCTACGTGGGGAGACCCCAAAAGAACTCTTTGGCCTCATTAGTCATCCCTGTCAAGGCGTTGCTGAATAATCTCATGTGTTATAAACATCTTGGACTTAGGCTAAAATGCTATGCTGCACCCTACCACCCAAGTACGCTTGTAGTTTGGGAATTTTGTTCACTGACAATTGCCAGAAAACCTTTTTGATTCTGAAAATAGAGCTTATTTGAGCGTTTCTTCTATAACGTAACACAGCGCCATCGGACCGGACCACTCGGGCTGCCTCTGTGGCGCAACGGTAGCGCGTCTGACTGCAGATCAGAAAGTTGCGTGTTCAACTTCACGTCAGCGTCATGTACTTTGTTGATTCTTGTTATAGTGGGTGAACAGCATTCACTCATTCATGTTATGGGGCTGTTTCATACCTGTCACTCCGCAATCATGCGATCTGCCAAGAGGATTAGTTCAAATGCTCTAATACTCAACTGTTTGACAGTTTGGCCATTGCCCTCTGAGAGCTTTAGTTGTGAATGAAACTGCATATACACATGTATAACTCAAAAGTACAGCATCCGATGGCCGGGAATCGAACCCGGGTCTACTGCTTTGAAGGCAGCTATGCTTACCACTGTACCACCATCGCAAGGACACATGCTTTCGCAGTGCCGTGTCGCAAATCGGCGCCTGTAATCGATATCTAAAGTTCCATGCACACGGAACATGGTTTGAAGATAATTACTATCATAGAAACGCCTTTTTTTGCACGGTTTCGCTGGTCGCATTTCTTGTCCAACTGAGCAACAGGTAATGTGGCCGAGTGGTCTAAGGCGCTGGATTTAGGTTCCAGTCTCTTCGGAGGCGTGGGTTTAAATCCCACCGCTGCCAGTTCGCATGCCGAACGTCAAGAGCAGGGCTGTGTGATGTCTGTCGGCAGCGCTTCCGTTTGAGTTTAGCTTTCATAAAATACATATTCTAAATCTGGCCCTGGTCAAAAGCCAACCAGGGATTCTTTACTTCCGCCAAATGGCCTGCCAGCAGGGGCCCGTACGGGAACAACATGAACCACGTTGTTGGCAGGATTCGAACCTGCGCGGGAAATTCCCAATGGATTTCTAGTCCAACAACTCATTAGCTGCTTACGGGAACCTTTTCTTGTGCGTGTGTATGGGTTGTAGCCTTTTTTTCCTGCCGCCAAAAGTAGGAGGAGTTTTGAGGCCAAAGCGCATGCTTCTAAAGTTCAGAGGGATGGCAATGTCAACCAAGAGTCCGCAGTTGAATACTTATTTACTTTGCAAAGATCGATCGATCGATCGAAAGAAATCAAAAGCCATAGGCTTAAAAATGGGGCACTGGCAAAGTAAACAAAATCCCATCACACACTTGAGCAGAAGAAGCCATTACTCTCAGGATTTAAATCTACGTGGGGAGACCCCAAAAGAACTCTTTGGCCTCATTAGTCATCCCTGTCAAGGCGTTGCTGAATAATCTCATGTGTTATAAACATCTTGGACTTAGGCTAAAATGCTATGCTGCACCTTACCACGCAAGTACGCTTGTAGTTTGGGAATTTTGTTCACTGACAATTGCCAGAAAACCTTTTTGATTCTGAAAATAGAGCTTATTTGAGCGTTTCTTCTATAACGTAACACAGCGCCATCGGAACCTTTTCTTGTGCGTGTGTATGGGTTGTAGCCTTTTTTTCCTGCCGCCAAAAGTAGGAGGAGTTTTGAGGCCAAAGCGCATGCTTCTAAAGTTCAGAGGGATGGCAATGTCAACCAAGAGTCCGCAGTTGAATACTTATTTACTTTGCAAAGATCGATCGATCGATCGAAAGAAATCAAAAGCCATAGGCTTAAAAATGGGGCACTGGCAAAGTAAACAAAATCCCATCACACACTTGAGCAGAAGAAGCCATTACTCTCAGGATTTAAATCTACGTGGGGAGACCCCAAAAGAACTCTTTGGCCTCATTAGTCATCCCTGTCAAGGCGTTGCTGAATAATCTCATGTGTTATAAACATCTTGGACTTAGGCTAAAATGCTATGCTGCACCTTACCACCCAAGTACGCTTGTAGTTTGGGAATTTTGTTCACTGACAATTGCCAGAAAACCTTTTTGATTCTGAAAATAGAGCTTATTTGAGCGTTTCTTCTATAACGTAACACAGCGCCATCGGAACCTTTTCTTGTGAGTGTGTATGGGTTGTAGCCTTTTTTTCCTGCCGCCAAAAGTAGGAGGAGTTTTGAGGCCAAAGCGCATGCTTCTAAAGTTCAGAGGGATGGCAATGTCAACCAAGAGTCCGCAGTTGAATACTTATTTACTTTGCAAAGATCGATCGATCGATCGAAAGAAATCAAAAGCCATAGGCTTAAAAATGGGGCACTGGCAAAGTAAACAAAATCCCATCACACACTTGAGCAGAAGAAGCCATTACTCTCAGGATTTAAATCTACGTGGGGAGACCCCAAAAGAACTCTTTGGCCTCATTAGTCATCCCTGTCAAGGCGTTGCTGAATAATCTCATGTGTTATAAACATCTTGGACTTAGGCTAAAATGCTATGCTGCACCTTACCACGCAAGTACGCTTGTAGTTTGGGAATTTTGTTCACTGACAATTGCCAGAAAACCTTTTTGATTCTGAAAATAGAGCTTATTTGAGCGTTTCTTCTATAACGTAACACAGCGCCATCGGACCGGACCACTCGGGCTGCCTCTGTGGCGCAACGGTAGCGCGTCTGACTCCAGATCAGAAAGTTGCGTGTTCAACTTCACGTCAGCGTCATGTACTTTGTTGATTCTTGTTATAGTGGGTGAACAGCATTCACTCATTCACGTTATGGGGCTGTTTCATACCTGTCACTCCGCAATCATGCGATCTGCCAAGAGGATTAGTTCAAATGCTCTAATACTCAACTGTTTGACAGTTTGGCCATTGCCCTCTGAGAGCTTTAGTTGTGAATGAAACTGCATATACACATGTATAACTCAAAAGAACAGCATGCGATGGCCGGGAATCGAACCCGGGTCTACTGCTTTGAAGGCAGCTATGCTTACCACTGTACCACCATCGCAAGGACACATGCTTTCGCAGTGCCGTGTCGGAAATCGGCGACTGTAATTGATATCTAAAGTTCCATGCACACGGAACATGGTTTGAAGATAATTACTATCATAGAAACGCCTTTTTTTGCACGGTTTCGCTGGTCGCATTTCTTGTCCAACTGAGCAACAGGTAATGTGGCCGAGTGGTCTAAGGCGCTGGATTTAGGTTCCAGTCTCTTCGGAGGCGTGGGTTTAAATCCCACCGCTGCCAGTTCGCATGCCGAACGTCAAGAGCAGGGCTGTGTGATGTCTGTCGGCAGCGCTTCCGTTTGAGTTTAGCTTTCATAAAATACATATTCTAAATCTGGCCCTGGTCAAAAGCCAACCAGGGATTCTTTACTTCCGCCAAATGGCCTGCCAGCAGGGGCCCGTACGGGAACAACATGAACCACGTTGTTGGCAGGATTCGAACCTGCGCGGGAAATTCCCAATGGATTTCTAGTCCAACAACTCATTAGCTGCTTACGGGAACCTTTTCTTGTGCGTGTGTATGGGTTGTAGCCTTTTTTTCCTGCCGCCAAAAGTAGGAGGAGTTTTGAGGCCAAAGCGCATGCTTCTAAAGTTCAGAGGGATGGCAATGTCAACCAAGAGTCCGCAGTTGAATACTTATTTACTTTGCAAAGATCGATCGATCGATCGAAAGAAATCAAAAGCCATAGGCTTAAAAATGGGGCACTGGCAAAGTAAACAAAATCCCATCACACACTTGAGCAGAAGAAGCCATTACTCTCAGGATTTAAATCTACGTGGGGAGACCCCAAAAGAACTCTTTGGCCTCATTAGTCATCCCTGTCAAGGCGTTGCTGAATAATCTCATGTGTTATAAACATCTTGGACTTAGGCTAAAATGCTATGCTGCACCTTACCACGCAAGTACGCTTGTAGTTTGGGAATTTTGTTCACTGACAATTGCCAGAAAACCTTTTTGATTCTGAAAATAGAGCTTATTTGAGCGTTTCTTCTATAACGTAACACAGCGCCATCGGAACCTTTTCTTGTGCGTGTGTATGGGTTGTAGCCTTTTTTTCCTGCCGCCAAAAGTAGGAGGAGTTTTGAGGCCAAAGCGCATGCTTCTAAAGTTCAGAGGGATGGCAATGTCAACCAAGAGTCCGCAGTTGAATACTTATTTACTTTGCAAAGATCGATCGATCGATCGAAAGAAATCAAAAGCCATAGGCTTAAAAATGGGGCACTGGCAAAGTAAACAAAATCCCATCACACACTTGAGCAGAAGAAGCCATTACTCTCAGGATTTAAATCTACTTGGGGAGACCCCAAAAGAACTCTTTGGCCTCATTAGTCATCCCTGTCAAGGCGTTGCTGAATAATCTCATGTGTTATAAACATCTTGGACTTAGGCTAAAATGCTATGCTGCACCTTACCACCCAAGTACGCTTGTAGTTTGGGAATTTTGTTCACTGACAATTGCCAGAAAACCTTTTTGATTCTGAAAATAGAGCTTATTTGAGCGTTTCTTCTATAACGTAACACAGCGCCATCGGAACCTTTTCTTGTGAGTGTGTATGGGTTGTAGCCTTTTTTTCCTGCCGCTTAAAGTAGGAGGAGTTTTGAGGCCAAAGCGCATGCTTCTAAAGTTCAGAGGGATGGCAATGTCAACCAAGAGTCCGCAGTTGAATACTTATTTACTTTGCAAAGATCGATCGATCGATCGAAAGAAATCAAAAGCCATAGGCTTAAAAATGGGGCACTGGCAAAGTAAACAAAATCCCATCACACACTTGAGCAGAAGAAGCCATTACTCTCAGGATTTAAATCTACGTGGGGAGACCCCAAAAGAACTCTTTGGCCTCATTAGTCATCCCTGTCAAGGCGTTGCTGAATAATCTCATGTGTTATAAACATCTTGGACTTAGGCTAAAATGCTATGCTGCACCTTACCACGCAAGTACGCTTGTAGTTTGGGAATTTTGTTCACTGACAATTGCCAGAAAACCTTTTTGATTCTGAAAATAGAGCTTATTTGAGCGTTTCTTCTATAACGTAACACAGCGCCATCGGACCGGACCACTCGGGCTGCCTCTGTGGCGCAACGGTAGCGCGTCTGACTCCAGATCAGAAAGTTGCGTGTTCAACTTCACGTCAGCGTCATGTACTTTGTTGATTCTTGTTATAGTGGGTGAACAGCATTCACTCATTCATGTTATGGGGCTGTTTCATACCTGTCACTCCGCAATCATGCGATCTGCCAAGAGGATTAGTTCAAATGCTCTAATACTCAACTGTTTGACAGTTTGGCCATTGCCCTCTGAGAGCTTTAGTTGTGAATGAAACTGCATATACACATGTATAACTCAAAAGAACAGCATGCGATGGCCGGGAATCGAACCCGGGTCTACTGCTTTGAAGGCAGCTATGCTTACCACTGTACCACCATCGCAAGGACACATGCTTTCGCAGTGCCGTGTCGCAAATCGGCGCCTGTAATTGATATCTAAAGTTCCATGCACACGGAACATGGTTTGAAGATAATTACTATCATAGAAACGCCTTTTTTTGCACGGTTTCGCTGGTCGCATTTCTTGTCCAACTGAGCAACAGGTAATGTGGCCGAGTGGTCTAAGGCGCTGGATTTAGGTTCCAGTCTCTTCGGAGGCGTGGGTTTAAATCCCACCGCTGCCAGTTCGCATGCCGAACGTCAAGAGCAGGGCTGTGTGATGTCTGTCGGCAGCGCTTCCGTTTGAGTTTAGCTTTCATAAAATACATATTCTAAATCTGGCCCTGGTCAAAAGCCAACCAGGGATTCTTTACTTCCGCCAAATGGCCTGCCAGCAGGGGCCCGTACGGGAACAACATGAACCACGTTGTTGGCAGGATTCGAACCTGCGCGGGAAATTCCCAATGGATTTCTAGTCCAACAACTCATTAGCTGCTTACGGGAACCTTTTCTTGTGCGTGCGTATGGGTTGTAGCCTTTTTTTCCTGCCGCCAAAAGTAGGAGGAGTTTTGAGGCCAAAGCGCATGCTTCTGAAGTTCAGAGGGATGGCAATGTCAATCAAGAGTCCGCAGTTGAATACTTATTTACTTTGCAAAGATCGATCGATCGATCGATCGAAAGAAATCAAAAGCCATAGGCTTAAAAATGGGGCACTGGCAAAGTAAACAAAATCCCATCACACACTTGAGCAGAAGAAGCCATTACTCTCAGGATTTAAATCTACGTGGGGAGACCCCAAAAGAACTCTTTGGCCTCATTAGTCATCCCTGTCAAGGCGTTGCTGAATAATCTCATGTGTTATAAACATCTTGGACTTAGGCTAAAATGCTATGCTGCACCTTACCACCCAAGTACGCTTGTAGTTTGGGAATTTTGTTCACTGACAATTGCCAGAAAACCTTTTTGATTCTGAAAATAGAGCTTATTTGAGCGTTTCTTCTATAACGTAACACAGCGCCATCGGAACCTTTTCTTGTGCGTGTGTATGGGTTGTAGCCTTTTTTTCCTGCCGCCAAAAGTAGGAGGAGTTTTGAGGCCAAAGCGCATGCTTCTAAAGTTCAGAGGGATGGCAATGTCAACCAAGAGTCCGCAGTTGAATACTTATTTACTTTGCAAAGATCGATCGATCGATCGAAAGAAATCAAAAGCCATAGGCTTAAAAATGGGGCACTGGCAAAGTAAACAAAATCCCATCACACACTTGAGCAGAAGAAGCCATTACTCTCAGGATTTAAATCTACGTGGGGAGACCCCAAAAGAACTCTTTGGCCTCATTAGTCATCCCTGTCAAGGCGTTGCTGAATAATCTCATGTGTTATAAACATCTTGGACTTAGGCTAAAATGCTATGCTGCACCTTACCACCCAAGTACGCTTGTAGTTTGGGAATTTTGTTCACTGACAATTGCCAGAAAACCTTTTTGATTCTGAAAATAGAGCTTATTTGAGCGTTTCTTCTATAACGTAACACAGCGCCATCGGAACCTTTTCTTGTGAGTGTGTATGGGTTGTAGCCTTTTTTTCCTGCCGCCAAAAGTAGGAGGAGTTTTGAGGCCAAAGCGCATGCTTCTAAAGTTCAGAGGGATGGCAATGTCAACCAAGAGTCCGCAGTTGAATACTTATTTACTTTGCAAAGATCGATCGATCGATCGAAAGAAATCAAAAGCCATAGGCTTAAAAATGGGGCACTGGCAAAGTAAACAAAATCCCATCACACACTTGAGCAGAAGAAGCCATTACTCTCAGGATTTAAATCTACGTGGGGAGACCCCAAAAGAACTCTTTGGCCTCATTAGTCATCCCTGTCAAGGCGTTGCTGAATAATCTCATGTGTTATAAACATCTTGGACTTAGGCTAAAATGCTATGCTGCACCTTACCACGCAAGTACGCTTGTAGTTTGGGAATTTTGTTCACTGACAATTGCCAGAAAACCTTTTTGATTCTGAAAATAGAGCTTATTTGAGCGTTTCTTCTATAACGTAACACAGCGCCATCGGACCGGACCACTCGGGCTGCCTCTGTGGCGCAACGGTAGCGCGTCTGACTCCAGATCAGAAAGTTGCGTGTTCAACTTCACGTCAGCGTCATGTACTTTGTTGATTCTTGTTATAGTGGGTGAACAGCATTCACTCATTCACGTTATGGGGCTGTTTCATACCTGTCACTCCGCAATCATGCGATCTGCCAAGAGGATTAGTTCAAATGCTCTAATACTCAACTGTTTGACAGTTTGGCCATTGCCCTCTGAGAGCTTTAGTTGTGAATGAAACTGCATATACACATGTATAACTCAAAAGAACAGCATGCGATGGCCGGGAATCGAACCCGGGTGTACTGCTTTGAAGGCAGCTATGCTTACCACTGTACCACCATCGCAAGGACACATGCTTTCGCAGTGCCGTGTCGGAAATCGGCGACTGTAATTGATATCTAAAGTTCCATGCACACGGAACATGGTTTGAAGATAATTACTATCATAGAAACGCCTTTTTTTGCACGGTTTCGCTGGTCGCATTTCTTGTCCAACTGAGCAACAGGTAATGTGGCCGAGTGGTCTAAGGCGCTGGATTTAGGTGCCAGTCTCTTCGGAGGCGTGGGTTTAAATCCCACCGCTGCCAGTTCGCATGCCGAACGTCAAGAGCAGGGCTGTGTGATGTCTGTCGGCAGCGCTTCCGTTTGAGTTTAGCTTTCATAAAATACATATTCTAAATCTGGCCCTGGTCAAAAGCCAACCAGGGATTCTTTACTTCCGCCAAATGGCCTGCCAGCAGGGGCCCGTACGGGAACAACATGAACCACGTTGTTGGCAGGATTCGAACCTGCGCGGGAAATTCCCAATGGATTTCTAGTCCAACAACTCATTAGCTGCTTACGGGAACCTTTTCTTGTGCGTGTGTATGGGTTGTAGCCTTTTTTTCCTGCCGCCAAAAGTAGGAGGAGTTTTGAGGCCAAAGCGCATGCTTCTAAAGTTCAGAGGGATGGCAATATCATCCAAGAGTCCGCAGTTGAATACTTATTTACTTTGCAAAGATCGATCGATCGATCGAAAGAAATCAAAAGCCATAGGCTTAAAAATGGGGCACTGGCAAAGTAAACAAAATCCCATCACACACTTGAGCAGAAGAAGCCATTACTCTCAGGATTTAAATCTACGTGGGGAGACCCCAAAAGAACTCTTTGGCCTCATTAGTCATCCCTGTCAAGGCGTTGCTGAATAATCTCATGTGTTATAAACATCTTGGACTTAGGCTAAAATGCTATGCTGCACCTTACCACGCAAGTACGCTTGTAGTTTGGGAATTTTGTTCACTGACAATTGCCAGAAAACCTTTTTGATTCTGAAAATAGAGCTTATTTGAGCGTTTCTTCTATAACGTAACACAGCGCCATCGGAACCTTTTCTTGTGCGTGTGTATGGGTTGTAGCCTTTTTTTCCTGCCGCCAAAAGTAGGAGGAGTTTTGAGGCCAAAGCGCATGCTTCTAAAGTTCAGAGGGATGGCAATGTCAACCAAGAGTCCGCAGTTGAATACTTATTTACTTTGCAAAGATCGATCGATCGATCGAAAGAAATCAAAAGCCATAGGCTTAAAAATGGGGCACTGGCAAAGTAAACAAAATCCCATCACACACTTGAGCAGAAGAAGCCATTACTCTCAGGATTTAAATCTACTTGGGGAGACCCCAAAAGAACTCTTTGGCCTCATTAGTCATCCCTGTCAAGGCGTTGCTGAATAATCTCATGTGTTATAAACATCTTGGACTTAGGCTAAAATGCTATGCTGCACCTTACCACCCAAGTACGCTTGTAGTTTGGGAATTTTGTTCACTGACAATTGCCAGAAAACCTTTTTGATTCTGAAAATAGAGCTTATTTGAGCGTTTCTTCTATAACGTAACACAGCGCCATCGGAACCTTTTCTTGTGAGTGTGTATGGGTTGTAGCCTTTTTTTCCTGCCGCTTAAAGTAGGAGGAGTTTTGAGGCCAAAGCGCATGCTTCTAAAGTTCAGAGGGATGGCAATGTCAACCAAGAGTCCGCAGTTGAATACTTATTTACTTTGCAAAGATCGATCGATCGATCGAAAGAAATCAAAAGCCATAGGCTTAAAAATGGGGCACTGGCAAAGTAAACAAAATCCCATCACACACTTGAGCAGAAGAAGCCATTACTCTCAGGATTTAAATCTACGTGGGGAGACCCCAAAAGAACTCTTTGGCCTCATTAGTCATCCCTGTCAAGGCGTTGCTGAATAATCTCATGTGTTATAAACATCTTGGACTTAGGCTAAAATGCTATGCTGCACCTTACCACGCAAGTACGCTTGTAGTTTGGGAATTTTGTTCACTGACAATTGCCAGAAAACCTTTTTGATTCTGAAAATAGAGCTTATTTGAGCGTTTCTTCTATAACGTAACACAGCGCCATCGGACCGGACCACTCGGGCTGCCTCTGTGGCGCAACGGTAGCGCGTCTGACTCCAGATCAGAAAGTTGCGTGTTCAACTTCACGTCAGCGTCATGTACTTTGTTGATTCTTGTTATAGTGGGTGAACAGCATTCACTCATTCATGTTATGGGGCTGTTTCATACCTGTCACTCCGCAATCATGCGATCTGCCAAGAGGATTAGTTCAAATGCTCTAATACTCAACTGTTTGACAGTTTGGCCATTGCCCTCTGAGAGCTTTAGTTGTGAATGAAACTGCATATACACATGTATAACTCAAAAGAACAGCATGCGATGGCCGGGAATCGAACCCGGGTCTACTGCTTTCAAGGCAGCTATGCTTACCACTGTACCACCATCGCAAGGACACATGCTTTCGCAGTGCCGTGTCGCAAATCGGCGCCTGTAATTGATATCTAAAGTTCCATGCACACGGAACATGGTTTGAAGATAATTACTATCATAGAAACGCCTTTTTTTGCACGGTTTCGCTGGTCGCATTTCTTGTCCAACTGAGCAACAGGTAATGTGGCCGAGTGGTCTAAGGCGCTGGATTTAGGTTCCAGTCTCTTCGGAGGCGTGGGTTTAAATCCCACCGCTGCCAGTTCGCATGCCGAACGTCAAGAGCAGGGCTGTGTGATGTCTGTCGGCAGCGCTTCCGTTTGAGTTTAGCTTTCATAAAATACATATTCTAAATCTGGCCCTGGTCAAAAGCCAACCAGGGATTCTTTACTTCCGCCAAATGGCCTGCCAGCAGGGGCCCGTACGGGAACAACATGAACCACGTTGTTGGCAGGATTCGAACCTGCGCGGGAAATTCCCAATGGATTTCTAGTCCAACAACTCATTAGCTGCTTACGGGAACCTTTTCTTGTGCGTGCGTATGGGTTGTAGCCTTTTTTTCCTGCCGCCAAAAGTAGGAGGAGTTTTGAGGCCAAAGCGCATGCTTCTGAAGTTCAGAGGGATGGCAATGTCAATCAAGAGTCCGCAGTTGAATACTTATTTACTTTGCAAAGATCGATCGATCGATCGATCGAAAGAAATCAAAAGCCATAGGCTTAAAAATGGGGCACTGGCAAAGTAAACAAAATCCCATCACACACTTGAGCAGAAGAAGCCATTACTCTCAGGATTTAAATCTACGTGGGGAGACCCCAAAAGAACTCTTTGGCCTCATTAGTCATCCCTGTCAAGGCGTTGCTGAATAATCTCATGTGTTATAAACATCTTGGACTTAGGCTAAAATGCTATGCTGCACCTTACCACCCAAGTACGTTTGTAGTTTGGGAATTTTGTTCACTGACAATTGCCAGAAAACCTTTTTGATTCTGAAAATAGAGCTTATTTGAGCGTTTCTTCTATAACGTAACACAGCGCCATCGGAACCTTTTCTTGTGCGTGTGTATGGGTTGTAGCCTTTTTTTCCTGCCGCCAAAAGTAGGAGGAGTTTTGAGGCCAAAGCGCATGCTTCTAAAGTTCAGAGGGATGGCAATGTCAACCAAGAGTCCGCAGTTGAATACTTATTTACTTTGCAAAGATCGATCGATCGATCGAAAGAAATCAAAAGCCATAGGCTTAAAAATGGGGCACTGGCAAAGTAAACAAAATCCCATCACACACTTGAGCAGAAGAAGCCATTACTCTCAGGATTTAAATCTACGTGGGGAGACCCCAAAAGAACTCTTTGGCCTCATTAGTCATCCCTGTCAAGGCGTTGCTGAATAATCTCATGTGTTATAAACATCTTGGACTTAGGCTAAAATGCTATGCTGCACCTTACCACCCAAGTACGCTTGTAGTTTGGGAATTTTGTTCACTGACAATTGCCAGAAAACCTTTTTGATTCTGAAAATAGAGCTTATTTGAGCGTTTCTTCTATAACGTAACACAGCGCCATCGGAACCTTTTCTTGTGAGTGTGTATGGGTTGTAGCCTTTTTTTCCTGCCGCTTAAAGTAGGAGGAGTTTTGAGGCCAAAGCGCATGCTTCTAAAGTTCAGAGGGATGGCAATGTCAACCAAGAGTCCGCAGTTGAATACTTATTTACTTTGCAAAGATCGATCGATCGATCGAAAGAAATCAAAAGCCATAGGCTTAAAAATGGGGCACTGGCAAAGTAAACAAAATCCCATCACACACTTGAGCAGAAGAAGCCATTACTCTCAGGATTTAAATCTACGTGGGGAGACCCCAAAAGAACTCTTTGGCCTCATTAGTCATCCCTGTCAAGGCGTTGCTGAATAATCTCATGTGTTATAAACATCTTGGACTTAGGCTAAAATGCTATGCTGCACCTTACCACGCAAGTACGCTTGTAGTTTGGGAATTTTGTTCACTGACAATTGCCAGAAAACCTTTTTGATTCTGAAAATAGAGCTTATTTGAGCGTTTCTTCTATAACGTAACACAGCGCCATCGGACCGGACCACTCGGGCTGCCTCTGTGGCGCAACGGTAGCGCGTCTGACTCCAGATCAGAAAGTTGCGTGTTCAACTTCACGTCAGCGTCATGTACTTTGTTGATTCTTGTTATAGTGGGTGAACAGCATTCACTCATTCATGTTATGGGGCTGTTTCATACCTGTCACTCCGCAATCATGCGATCTGCCAAGAGGATTAGTTCAAATGCTCTAATACTCAACTGTTTGACAGTTTGGCCATTGCCCTCTGAGAGCTTTAGTTGTGAATGAAACTGCATATACACATGTATAACTCAAAAGAACAGCATGCGATGGCCGGGAATCGAACCCGGGTCTACTGCTTTCATGGCAGCTATGCTTACCACTGTACCACCATCGCAAGGACACATGCTTTCGCAGTGCCGTGTCGCAAATCGGCGCCTGTAATTGATATCTAAAGTTCCATGCACACGGAACATGGTTTGAAGATAATTACTATCATAGAAACGCCTTTTTTTGCACGGTTTCGCTGGTCGCATTTCTTGTCCAACTGAGCAACAGGTAATGTGGCCGAGTGGTCTAAGGCGCTGGATTTAGGTTCCAGTCTCTTCGGAGGCGTGGGTTTAAATCCCACCGCTGCCAGTTCGCATGCCGAACGTCAAGAGCAGGGCTGTGTGATGTCTGTCGGCAGCGCTTCCGTTTGAGTTTAGCTTTCATAAAATACATATTCTAAATCTGGCCCTGGTCAAAAGCCAACCAGGGATTCTTTACTTCCGCCAAATGGCCTGCCAGCAGGGGCCCGTACGGGAACAACATGAACCACGTTGTTGGCAGGATTCGAACCTGCGCGGGAAATTCCCAATGGATTTCTAGTCCAACAACTCATTAGCTGCTTACGGGAACCTTTTCTTGTGCGTGCGTATAGGTTGTAGCCTTTTTTTCCTGCCGCCAAAAGTAGGAGGAGTTTTGAGGCCAAAGCGCATGCTTCTGAAGTTCAGAGGGATGGCAATGTCAATCAAGAGTCCGCAGTTGAATACTTATTTACTTTGCAAAGATCGATCGATCGATCGATCGAAAGAAATCAAAAGCCATAGGCTTAAAAATGGGGCACTGGCAAAGTAAACAAAATCCCATCACACACTTGAGCAGAAGAAGCCATTACTCTCAGGATTTAAATCTACGTGGGGAGACCCCAAAAGAACTCTTTGGCCTCATTAGTCATCCCTGTCAAGGCGTTGCTGAATAATCTCATGTGTTATAAACATCTTGGACTTAGGCTAAAATGCTATGCTGCACCTTACCACCCAAGTACGCTTGTAGTTTGGGAATTTTGTTCACTGACAATTGCCAGAAAACCTTTTTGATTCTGAAAATAGAGCTTATTTGAGCGTTTCTTCTATAACGTAACACAGCGCCATCGGAACCTTTTCTTGTGCGTGTGTATGGGTTGTAGCCTTTTTTTCCTGCCGCCAAAAGTAGGAGGAGTTTTGAGGCCAAAGCGCATGCTTCTAAAGTTCAGAGGGATGGCAATGTCAACCAAGAGTCCGCAGTTGAATACTTATTTACTTTGCAAAGATCGATCGATCGATCGAAAGAAATCAAAAGCCATAGGCTTAAAAATGGGGCACTGGCAAAGTAAACAAAATCCCATCACACACTTGAGCAGAAGAAGCCATTACTCTCAGGATTTAAATCTACGTGGGGAGACCCCAAAAGAACTCTTTGGCCTCATTAGTCATCCCTGTCAAGGCGTTGCTGAATAATCTCATGTGTTATAAACATCTTGGACTTAGGCTAAAATGCTATGCTGCACCTTACCACCCAAGTACGCTTGTAGTTTGGGAATTTTGTTCACTGACAATTGCCAGAAAACCTTTTTGATTCTGAAAATAGAGCTTATTTGAGCGTTTCTTCTATAACGTAACACAGCGCCATCGGAACCTTTTCTTGTGCGTGTGTATGGGTTGTAGCCTTTTTTTCCTGCCGCCAAAAGTAGGAGGAGTTTTGAGGCCAAAGCGCATGCTTCTAAAGTTCAGAGGGATGGCAATGTCAACCAAGAGTCCGCAGTTGAATACTTATTTACTTTGCAAAGATCGATCGATCGATCGAAAGAAATCAAAAGCCATAGGCTTAAAAATGGGGCACTGGCAAAGTAAACAAAATCCCATCACACACTTGAGCAGAAGAAGCCATTACTCTCAGGATTTAAATCTACGTGGGGAGACCCCAAAAGAACTCTTTGGCCTCATTAGTCATCCCTGTCAAGGCGTTGCTGAATAATCTCATGTGTTATAAACATCTTGGACTTAGGCTAAAATGCTATGCTGCACCTTACCACCCAAGTACGCTTGTAGTTTGGGAATTTTGTTCACTGACAATTGCCAGAAAACCTTTTTGATTCTGAAAATAGAGCTTATTTGAGCGTTTCTTCTATAACGTAACACAGCGCCATCGGACCGGACCACTCGGGCTGCCTCTGTGGCGCAACGGTAGCGCGTCTGACTCCAGATCAGAAAGTTGCGTGTTCAACTTCACGTCAGCGTCATGTACTTTGTTGATTCTTGTTATAGTGGGTGAACAGCATTCACTCATTCATGTTATGGGGCTGTTTCATACCTGTCACACCGCAATCATGCGATCTGCCAAGAGGATTAGTTCAAATGCTCTAATACTCAACTGTTTGACAGTTTGGCCATTGCCCTCTGAGAGCTTTAGTTGTGAATGAAACTGCATATACACATGTATAACTCAAAAGTACAGCATGCGATGGCCGGGAATCGAACCCGGGGCAACTGCTTGGCAGGCAGCTATGCTTACCACTATACCACCATCGCAAGGACACATTCTTTCGCAGTGCCGTGTCGCAAATCGGCGCCTGTAATTGATATCTAAAGTTCCATGCACACGGAACATGGTTTGAAGATAATTACTATCATAGAAACGCCTTTTTTTGCACGGTTTCGCTGGTCGCATTTCTTGTTCAACTGAGCAACAGGTAACGTGGCCGAGTGGTCTAAGGCGCTGGATTTAGGTTCCAGTCTCTTCGGAGGCGTGGGTTTAAATCCCACCGCTGCCAGTTCGCATGCCGAACGTCAAGAGCAGGGCTGTGTGATGTCTGTCGGCAGCGCTTCCGTTTGAGTTTAGCTTTCATAAAATACATATTCTAAATCTGGCCCTGGTCAAAAGCCAACCAGGGATTCTTTACTTCCGCCAAATGGCCTGCCAGCAGGGGCCCGTACGGGAACAACATGAACCACGATGTTGGCAGGATTCGAACCTGCGCGGGAAATTCCCAATGGATTTCTAGTCCATCGCCTTAACCACTCGGCCACAACAACTCATTAGGCAAAGTAAACAAAATCCCATCACACACTTGAGCAGAAGAAGCCATTACTCTCAGGATTTAAATCTACGTGGGGAGACCCCAAAAGAACTCTTTGGCCTCATTAGTCATCCCTGTCAAGGCGTTGCTGAATAATCTCATGTGTTATAAACATTTCTTGTGCGTGTGTATGGGTTGTAGCCTTTTTTTCCTGCCGCCAAAAGTAGGAGGAGTTTTGAGGCCAAAGCGCATGCTTCTAAAGTTCAGAGGGATGGCAATGTCAACCAAGAGTCCGCAGTTGAATACTTATTTACTTTGCAAAGATCGATCGATCGATCAAAAGAAATCAAAAGCCATAGGCTTAAAAATGGGGCACTGGCAAAGTAAACAAAATCCCATCACACACTTGAGCAGAAGAAGCCATTACTCTCAGGATTTAAATCTACGTGGGGAGACCCCAAAAGAACTCTTTGGCCTCATTAGTCATCCCTGTCAAGGCGTTGCTGAATAATCTCATGTGTTATAAACATCTTGGACTTAGGCTAAAATGCTATGCTGCACCTTACCACCCAAGTACGCTTGTAGTTTGGGAATTTTGTTCACTGACAATTGCCAGAAAACCTTTTTGATTCTGAAAATAGAGCTTATTTGAGCGTTTCTTCTATAACGTAACACAGCGCCATCGGAACCTTTTCTTGTGCGTGTGTATGGGTTGTAGCCTTTTTTTCCTGCCGCCAAAAGTAGGAGGAGTTTTGAGGCCAAAGCGCATGCTTCTAAAGTTCAGAGGGATGGCAATGTCAACCAAGAGGCCGCAGTTGAATACTTATTTACTTTGCAAAGATCGATCGATCGATCGAAAGAAATCAAAAGCCATAGGCTTAAAAATGGGGCACTGGCAAAGTAAACAAAATCCCATCACACACTTGAGCAGAAGAAGCCATTACTCTCAGGATTTAAATCTACGTGGGGAGACCCCAAAAGAACTCTTTGGCCTCATTAGTCATCCCTGTCAAGGCGTTGCTGAATAATCTCATGTGTTATAAACATCTTGGACTTAGGCTAAAATGCTATGCTGCACCTTACCACCCAAGTACGCTTGTAGTTTGGGAATTTTGTTCACTGACAATTGCCAGAAAACCTTTTTGATTCTGAAAATAGAGCTTATTTGAGCGTTTCTTTTATAACGTAACACAGCGCCATCGGAACCTTTTCTTGTGCGTGTGTATGGGTTGTAGCCTTTTTTTCCTGCCGCCAAAAGTAGGAGGAGTTTTGAGGCCAAAGCGCATGCTTCTAAAGTTCAGAGGGATGGCAATGTCAACCAAGAGTCCGCATTTGAATACTTATTTACTTTGCAAAGATCGATCGATCGATCGAAAGAAATCAAAAGCCATAGGCTTAAAAATGGGGCACTGGCAAAGTAAACAAAATCCCATCACACACTTGAGCAGAAGAAGCCATTACTCTCAGGATTTAAATCTACGTGGGGAGACCCCAAAAGAACTCTTTGGCCTCATTAGTCATCCCTGTCAAGGCGTTGCTGAATAATCTCATGTGTTATAAACATCTTGGACTTAGGCTAAAATGCTATGCTGCACCTTACCACCCAAGTACGCTTGTAGTTTGGGAATTTTGTTCACTGACAATTGCCAGAAAACCTTTTTGATTCTGAAAATAGAGCTTATTTGAGCGTTTCTTCTATAACGTAACACAGCGCCATCGGAACCTTTTCTTGTGCGTGTGTATGGGTTGTAGCCTTTTTTTCCTGCCGCCAAAAGTAGGAGGAGTTTTGAGGCCAAAGCGCATGCTTCTAAAGTTCAGAGGGATGGCAATGTCAACCAAGAGTCCGCAGTTGAATACTTATTTACTTTGCAAAGATCGATCGATCGATCGAAAGAAATCAAAAGCCATAGGCTTAAAAATGGGGCACTGGCAAAGTAAACAAAATCCCATCACACACTTGAGCAGAAGAAGCCATTACTCTCAGGATTTAAATCTACGTGGGGAGACCCCAAAAGAACTCTTTGGCCTCATTAGTCATCCCTGTCAAGGCGTTGCTGAATAATCTCATGTGTTATAAACATCTTGGACTTAGGCTAAAATGCTATGCTGCACCTTACCACCCAAGTACGCTTGTAGTTTGGGAATTTTGTTCACTGACAATTGCCAGAAAACCTTTTTGATTCTGAAAATACAGCTTATTTGAGCGTTTCTTCTATAACGTAACACAGCGCCATCGGACCGGACCACTCGGGCTGCCTCTGTGGCGCAACAGTAGCGCGTCTGACTCCAGATCAGAAAGTTGCGTGTTCAACTTCACGTCAGCGTCATGTACTTTGTTGATTCTTGTTATAGTGGGTGAACAGCATTCACTCATTCATGTTATGGGGCTGTTTCATACCTGTCACACCGCAATCATGCGATCTGCCAAGAGGATTAGTTCAAATGCTCTAATACTCAACTGTTTGACAGTTTGGCCATTGCCCTCTGAGAACTTTAGTTGTGAATGAAACTGCATATACACATGTATAACTCAAAAGTACAGCATGCGATGGCCGGGAATCGAACCCGGGGCAACTGCTTGGCAGGCAGCTATGCTTACCACTATACCACCATCGCAAGGACACATTCTTTCGCAGTGCCGTGTCGCAAATCGGCGCCTGTAATTGATATCTAAAGTTCCATGCACACGGAACATGGTTTGAAGATAATTACTATCATAGAAATGCCTTTTTTTGCACGGTTTCGCTGGTCGCATTTCTTGTCCAACTGAGCAACAGGTAGCGTGGCCGAGTGGTCTAAGGCGCTGGATTTAGGTTCCAGTCTCTTTGGAGGCGTGGGTTTAAATCCCACCGCTGCCAGTTCGCATGCCAAACGTCAAGAGCAGGGCTGTGTGATGTCTGTCGGCAGCGCTTCCGTTTGAGTTTAGCTTTCATAAAATACATATTCTAAATCTGGCCCTGGTCAAAAGCCAACCAGGGATTCTTTACTTCCGCCAAATGGCCTGCCAGCAGGGGCCCGTACGGGAACAACATGAACCACGTTGTTGGCAGGATTCGAACCTGCGCGGGAAATTCCCAATGGATTTCTAGTCCATCGCCTTAACCACTCGGCCACAACAACTCATTAGCTGCTTACGGGAACCTTTTCTTGTGCGTGTGTATGGGTTGTAGCCTTTTTTTCCTGCCGCCAAAAGTAGGAGGAGTTTTGAGGCCAAAGCGCATGCTTCTAAAGTTCAGAGGGATGGCAATGTCAACCAAGAGTCCGCAGTTGAATACTTATTTACTTTGCAAAGATCGAACGATCGATCGAAAGAAATCAAAAGCCATAGGCTTAAAAATGGGGCACTGGCAAAGTAAACAAAATCCCATCACACACTTGAGCAGAAGAAGCCATTACTCTCAGGATTTAAATCTACGTGGGGAGACCCCAAAAGAACTCTTTGGCCTCATTAGTCATCCCTGTCAAGGCGTTGCTGAATAATCTCATGTGTTATAAACATCTTGGACTTAGGCTAAAATGCTATGCTGCACCTTACCACCCAAGTACGCTTGTAGTTTGGGAATTTTGTTCACTGACAATTGCCAGAAAACCTTTTTGATTCTGAAAATAGAGCTTATTTGAGCGTTTCTTTTATAACGTAACACAGCGCCATCGGAACCTTTTCTTGTGCGTGTGTATGGGTTGTAGCCTTTTTTTCCTGCCGCCAAAAGTAGGAGGAGTTTTGAGGCCAAAGCGCATGCTTCTAAAGTTCAGAGGGATGGCAATGTCAACCAAGAGTCCGCAGTTGAATACTTATTTACTTTGCAAAGATCGATCGATCGATCAAAAGAAATCAAAAGCCATAGGCTTAAAAATGGGGCACTGGCAAAGTAAACAAAATCCCATCACACACTTGAGCAGAAGAAGCCATTACTCTCAGGATTTAAATCTACGTGGGGAGACCCCAAAAGAACTCTTTGGCCTCATTAGTCATCCCTGTCAAGGCGTTGCTGAATAATCTCATGTGTTATAAACATCTTGGACTTAGGCTAAAATGCTATGCTGCATCTTACCACCCAAGTACGCTTGTAGTTTGGGAATTTTGTTCACTGACAATTGCCAGAAAACCTTTTTGATTCTGAAAATAGAGCTTATTTGAGCGTTTCTTCTATAACGTAACACAGCGCCATCGGAACCTTTTCTTGTGCGTGTGTATGGGTTGTAGCCTTTTTTTCCTGCCGCCAAAAGTAGGAGGAGTTTTGAGGCCAAAGCGCATGCTTCTAAAGTTCAGAGGGATGGCAATGTCAACCAAGAGTCCGCAGTTGAATACTTATTTACTTTGCAAAGATCGATCGATCGAAAGAAATCAAAAGCCATAGGCTTAAAAATGGGGCACTGGCAAAGTAAACAAAATCCCATCACACACTTGAGCAGAAGAAGCCATTACTCTCAGGATTTAAATCTACGTGGGGAGACCCCAAAAGAACTCTTTGGCCTCATTAGTCATCCCTGTCAAGGCGTTGCTGAATAATCTCATGTGTTATAAACATCTTGGACTTAGGCTAAAATGCTATGCTGCACCTTACCACCCAAGTACGCTTGTAGTTTGGGAATTTTGTTCACTGACAATTGCCAGAAAACCTTTTTGATTCTGAAAATAGAGCTTATTTGAGCGTTTCTTCTATAACGTAACACAGCGCCATCGGAACCTTTTCTTGTGCGTGTGTATGGGTTGTAGCCTTTTTTTCCTGCCGCCAAAAGTAGGAGGAGTTTTGAGGCCAAAGCGCATGCTTCTAAAGTTCAGAGGGATGGCAATGTCAACCAAGAGTCCGCAGTTGAATACTTATTTACTTTGCAAAGATCGATCGATCGAAAGAAATCAAAAGCCATAGGCTTAAAAATGGGGCACTGGCAAAGTAACCAAAAGCCCATCACACACTTGAGCAGAAGAAGCCATTACGAAGAAGCCATTACTCTCAGGATTTAAATCTACGTGGGGAGACCCCAAAAGAACTCTTTGGCCTCATTAGTCATCCCTGTCAAGGCGTTGCTGAATAATCTCATGTGTTATAAACATCTTGGACTTAGGCTAAAATGCTATGCTGCACCTTACCACCCAAGTACGCTTGTAGTTTGGGAATTTTGTTCACTGACAATTGCCAGAAAACCTTTTTGATTCTGAAAATAGAGCTTATTTGAGCGTTTCTTCTATAACGTAACACAGCGCCATCGGAACCTTTTCTTGTGCGTGTGTATGGGTTGTAGCCTTTTTTTCCTGCCGCCAAAAGTAGGAGGAGTTTTGAGGCCAAAGCGCATGCTTCTAAAGTTCAGAGGGATGGCAATGTCAACCAAGAGTCCGCAGTTGAATACTTATTTACTTTGCAAAGATCGATCGATCGAAAGAAATCAAAAGCCATAGGCTTAAAAATGGGGCACTGGCAAAGTAAACAAAATCCCATCACACACTTGAGCAGAAGAAGCCATTACTCTCAGGATTTAAATCTACGTGGGGAGACCCCAAAAGAACTCTTTGGCCTCATTAGTCATCCCTGTCAAGGCGTTGCTGAATAATCTCATGTGTTATAAACATCTTGGATTTAGGCTAAAATGCTATGCTGCACCTTACCACCCAAGTACGCTTGTAGTTTGGGAATTTTGTTCACTGACAATTGCCAGAAAACCTTTTTGATTCTGAAAATAGAGCTTATTTGAGCGTTTCTTCTATAACGTAACACAGCGCCATCGGAACCTTTTCTTGTGCGTGTGTATGGGTTGTAGCCTTTTTTTCCTGCCGCCAAAAGTAGGAGGAGTTTTGAGGCCAAAGCGCATGCTTCTAAAGTTCAGAGGGATGGCAATGTCAACCAAGAGGCCGCAGTTGAATACTTATTTACTTTGCAAAGATCGAACGATCGATCGAAAGAAATCAAAAGCCATAGGCTTAAAAATGGGGCACTGGCAAAGTAAACAAAATCCCATCACACACTTGAGCAGAAGAAGCCATTACTATCAGGATTTAAATCTACGTGGGGAGACCCCAAAAGAACTCTTTGGCCTCATTAGTCATCCCTGTCAAGGCGTTGCTGAATAATCTCATGTGTTATAAACATCTTGGACTTAGGCTAAAATGCTATGCTGCACCTTACCACCCAAGTACGCTTGTAGTTTGGGAATTTTGTTCACTGACAATTGCCAGAAAACCTTTTTGATTCTGAAAATAGAGCTTATTTGAGCGTTTCTTCTATAACGTAACACAGCGCCATCGGAACCTTTTCTTGTGCGTGTGTATGGGTTGTAGCCTTTTTTTCCTGCCGCCAAAAGTAGGAGGAGTTTTGAGGCCAAAGCGCATGCTTCTAAAGTTCAGAGGGATGGCAATGTCAACCAAGAGTCCGCAGTTGAATACTTATTTACTTTGCAAAGATCGATCGATCGAAAGAAATCAAAAGCCATAGGCTTAAAAATGGGGCACTGGCAAAGTAAACAAAATCCCATCACACACTTGAGCAGAAGAAGCCATTACTCTCAGGATTTAAATCTACGTGGGGAGACCCCAAAAGAACTCTTTGGCCTCATTAGTCATCCCTGTCAAGGCGTTGCTGAATAATCTCATGTGTTATAAACATCTTGGACTTAGGCTAAAATGCTATGCTGCACCTTACCACCCAAGTACGCTTGTAGTTTGGGAATTTTGTTCACTGACAATTGCCAGAAAACCTTTTTGATTCTGAAAATAGAGCTTATTTGAGCGTTTCTTCTATAACGTAACACAGCGCCATCGGAACCTTTTCTTGTGCGTGTGTATGGGTTGTAGCCTTTTTTTCCTGCCGCCAAAAGTAGGAGGAGTTTTGAGGCCAAAGCGCATGCTTCTAAAGTTCAGAGGGATGGCAATGTCAACCAAGAGGCCGCAGTTGAATACTTATTTACTTTGCAAAGATCGAACGATCGATCGAAAGAAATCAAAAGCCATAGGCTTAAAAATGGGGCACTGGCAAAGTAAACAAAATCCCATCACACACTTGAGCAGAAGAAGCCATTACTATCAGGATTTAAATCTACGTGGGGAGACCCCAAAAGAACTCTTTGGCCTCATTAGTCATCCCTGTCAAGGCGTTGCTGAATAATCTCATGTGTTATAAACATCTTGGACTTAGGCTAAAATGCTATGCTGCACCTTACCACCCAAGTACGCTTGTAGTTTGGGAATTTTGTTCACTGACAATTGCCAGAAAACCTTTTTGATTCTGAAAATAGAGCTTATTTGAGCGTTTCTTCTATAACGTAACACAGCGCCATCGGAACCTTTTCTTGTGCGTGTGTATGGGTTGTAGCCTTTTTTTCCTGCCGCCAAAAGTAGGAGGAGTTTTGAGGCCAAAGCGCATGCTTCTAAAGTTCAGAGGGATGGCAATGTCAACCAAGAGTCCGCAGTTGAATACTTATTTACTTTGCAAAGATCGATCGATCGATCGAAAGAAATCAAAAGCCATAGGCTTAAAAATGGGGCACTGGCAAAGTAAACAAAATCCCATCACACACTTGAGCAGAAGAAGCCATTACTCTCAGGATTTAAATCTACGTGGGGAGACCCCAAAAGAACTCTTTGGCCTCATTAGTCATCCCTGTCAAGGCGTTGCTGAATAATCTCATGTGTTATAAACATCTTGGACTTAGGCTAAAATGCTATGCTGCACCTTACCACCCAAGTACGCTTGTAGTTTGGGAATTTTGTTCACTGACAATTGCCAGAAAACCTTTTTGATTCTGAAAATAGAGCTTATTTGAGCGTTTCTTCTATAACGTAACACAGCGCCATCGGACCGGACCACTCGGGCTGCCTCTGTGGCGCAACGGTAGCGCGTCTGACTCCAGATCAGAAAGTTGCGTGTTCAACTTCACGTCAGCGTCATGTACTTTGTTGATTCTTGTTATAGTGGGTGAACAGCATTCACTCATTCATGTTATGGGGCTGTTTCATACCTGTCACTCCGCAATCATGCGATCTGCCAAGAGGATTAGTTCAAATGCTCTAATACTCAACTGTTTGACAGTTTGGCCATTGCCCTCTGAGAGCTTTAGTTGTGAATGAAACTGCATATACACATGTATAACTCAAAAGTACAGCATGCGATGGCCGGGAATCGAACCCGGGGCAACTGCTTGGCAGGCAGCTATGCTTACCACTATACCACCATCGCAAGGACACATTCTTTCGCAGTGCCGTGTCGCAAATCGGCGCCTGTAATTGATATCTAAAGATCCATGCACACGGAACATGGTTTGAAGATAATTACTATCATAGAAACGCCTTTTTTTGCACGGTTTCGCTGGTCGCATTTCTTGTCCAACTGAGCAACAGGTAGCGTGGCCGAGTGGTCTAAGGCGCTGGATTTAGGTTCCAGTCTCTTCGGAGGCGTGGGTTTAAATCCCACCGCTGCCAGTTCGCATGCCGAACGTCAAGAGCAGGGCTGTGTGATGTCTGTCGGCAGCGCATCCGTTTGAGTTTATCTTTCATAAAATACATATTCTAAATCTGGCCCTGGTCAAAAGCCAACCAGGGATTCTTTACTTCCGCCAAATGGCCTGCCAGCAGGGGCTCGTACGGGACCAACATGAACCACGTTGTTGGCAGGATTCGAACCTGCGCGGGAAATTCCCAATGGATTTCTAGTCCATCGCCTTAACCACTCGGCCACAACAACTCATTAGCTGCTTACGGGAACCTTTTCTTGTGCGTGTGTATGGGTTGTAGCCTTTTTTTCCTGCCGCCAAAAGTAGGAGGAGTTTTGAGGCCAAAGCGCATGCTTCTAAAGTTCAGAGGGATGGCAATGTCAATCAAGAGTCCGCAGTTGAATACTTATTTACTTTGCAAAGATCGATCGATCGAAAGAAATCAAAAGCCATAGGCTTAAAAATGGGGCACTGGCAAAGTAAACAAAATCCCATCACACACTTGAGCAGAAGAAGCCATTACTCTCAGGATTTAAATCTACGTGGGGAGACCCCACAAGAACTCTTTGGCCTCATTAGTAATCCCTGTCAAGGCGTTGCTGAATAATCTCATGTGTTATAAACATCTTGGACTTAGGCTAAAATGCTATGCTGCACCTTACCACCCAAGTACGCTTGTAGTTTGGGAATTTTGTTCACTGACAATTGCCAGAAAACCTTTTTGATTCTGAAAATAGAGCTTATTTGAGCGTTTCTTCTATAACGTAACACAACGCCATCGGAACCTTTTCTTGTGCGTGTGTATGGGTTGTAGCCTTTTTTTCCTGCCGCCAAAAGTAGGAGGAGTTTTGAGGCCAAAGCGCATGCTTCTAAAGTTCAGAGGGATGGCAATGTCAACCAAGAGTCCGCAGTTGAATACTTATTTACTTTGCAAAGATCGATCGATCGATCGAAAGAAATCAAAAGCCATAGGCTTAAAAATGGGGCACTGGCAAAGTAAACAAAATCCCATCACACACTTGAGCAGAAGAAGCCATTACTCTCAGGATTTAAATCTACGTGGGGAGACCCCAAAAGAACTCTTTGGCCTCATTAGTCATCCCTGTCAAGGCGTTGCTGAATAATCTCATGTGTTAAACATCTTGGACTTAGGCTAAAATGCTATGCTGCACCTTACCACCCAAGTACGCTTGTAGTTTGGGAATTTTGTTCACTGACAATTGCCAGAAAACCTTTTTGATTCTGAAAATAGAGCTTATTTGAGCGTTTCTTCTATAACGTAACACAGCGCCATCGGACCGGACCACTCGGGCTGCCTCTGTGGCGCAACGGTAGCGCGTCTGACTCCAGATCAGAAAGTTGCGTGTTCAACTTCACGTCAGCGTCATGTACTTTGTTGATTCTTGTTATAGTGGGTGAACAGCATTCACTCATTCATGTTATGGGGCTGTTTCATACCTGTCACTCCGCAATCATGCGATCTGCCAAGAGGATTAGTTCAAATGCTCTAATACTCAACTGTTTGACAGTTTGGCCATTGCCCTCTGAGAGCTTTAGTTGTGAATGAAACTGCATATACACATGTATAACTCAAAAGTACAGCATGCGATGGCCGGGAATCGAACCCGGGTCAACTTCTTGGAAGGCAGCTATGCTTACCACTATACCACCATCGCAAGGACACATGCTTTCGCAGTGCCGTGTCGCAAATCGGCGCCTGTAATTGATATCTAAAGTTCCATGCACACGGAACATGGTTTGAAGATAATTACTATCATAGAAACGCCTTTTTTTGCACGGTTTCGCTGGTCGCATTTCTTGTCCAACTGAGCAACAGGTAGCGTGGCCGAGTGGTCTAAGGCGCTGGATTTAGGTTCCAGTCTCTTCGGAGGCGTGTGTTTAAATCCCACCGCTGCCAGTTCGCACGCCGAACGTCAAGAGCAGGGCTGTGTGATGTCTGTCGGCAGCGCTTCGGTTGAGTTTAGCTTTCATAAAATACATATTCTAAATCTGGCCCTGGTTAAAAGCCAACCAGGGATTCTTTACTTCCGCCAAATGGCCTACCAGCAGGGGCCCGTACGGGAACAACATGAACCACGTTGTTGGCAGGATTCGAACCTGCGCGGGAAATTCCCAATGGATTTCTAGTCCATCGCCTTAACCACTCGGCCACAACAACTCATTAGCTGCTTACGGGAACCTTTTCTTGTGCGTGTGTATGGGTTGTAGCCTTTTTTTCCTGCCGCCAAAAGTAGGAGGAGTTTTTAGGCCAAAGCGCATGCTTCTAAAGTTCAGAGGGATGGCAATGTCAATCAAGAGTCCGCAGTTGAATACTTATTTACTTTGCAAAGATCGATCGATCGAAAGAAATCAAAAGCCATAGGCTTAAAAATGGGGCACTGGCAAAGTAAACAAAATCCCATCACACACTTGAGCAGAAGAAGCCATTACTCTCAGGATTTAAATCTACGTGGGGAGACCCCAAAAGAACTCTTTGGCCTCATTAGTCATCCCTGTCAAGGCGTTGCTGAATAATCTCATGTGTTATAAACATCTTGGACTTAGGCTAAAATGCTATGCTGCACCTTACCACCCAAGTACGCTTGTAGTTTGGGAATTTTGTTCACTGACAATTGCCAGAAAACCTTTTTGATTCTGAAAATAGAGCTTATTTGAGCGTTTCTTCTATAACGTAACACAGCGCCATCGGAACCTTTTCTTGTGCGTGTGTATGGGTTGTAGCCTTTTTTTCCTGCCGCCAAAAGTAGGAGGAGTTTTGAGGCCAAAGCGCATGCTTCTAAAGTTCAGAGGGATGGCAATGTCAACCAAGAGTCCGCAGTTGAATACTTATTTACTTTGCAAAGATCGATCGATCGATCGAAAGAAATCAAAAGCCATAGGCTTAAAAATGGGGCACTGGCAAAGTAAACAAAATCCCATCACACACTTGAGCAGAAGAAGCCATTACTCTCAGGATTTAAATCTACGTGGGGAGACCCCAAAAGAACTCTTTGGCCTCATTAGTCATCCCTGTCAAGGCGTTGCTGAATAATCTCATGTGTTATAAACATCTTGGACTTAGGCTAAAATGCTATGCTGCACCTTACCACCCAAGTACGCTTGTAGTTTGGGAATTTTGTTCACTGACAATTGCCAGAAAACCTTTTTGATTCTGAAAATAGAGCTTATTTGAGCGTTTCTTCTATAACGTAACACAGCGCCATCGGACCGGACCACTCGGGCTGCCTCTGTGGCGCAACGGTAGCGCGTCTGACTCCAGATCAGAAAGTTGCGTGTTCAACTTCACGTCAGCGTCATGTACTTTGTTGATTCTTGTTATAGTGGGTGAACAGCATTCACTCATTCATGTTATGGGGCTGTTTCATACCTGTCACACCGCAATCATGCGATCTGCCAAGAGGATTAGTTCAAATGCTCTAATACTCAACTGTTTGACAGTTTGGCCATTGCCCTCTGAGAGCTTTAGTTGTGAATGAAACTGCATATACACATGTATAACTCAAAAGTACAGCATGCGATGGCCGGGAATCGAACCCGGGGCAACTGCTTGGCAGGCAGCTATGCTTACCACTATACCACCATCGCAAGGACACATTCTTTCGCAGTGCCGTGTCGCAAATCGGCGCCTGTAATTGATATCTAAAGTTCCATGCACACGGAACATGGTTTGAAGATAATTACTATCATAGAAACGCCTTTTTTTGCACGGTTTCGCTGGTCGCATTTCTTGTTCAACTGAGCAACAGGTAACGTGGCCGAGTGGTCTAAGGCGCTGGATTTAGGTTCCAGTCTCTTCGGAGGCGTGGGTTTAAATCCCACCGCTGCCAGTTCGCATGCCGAACGTCAAGAGCAGGGCTGTGTGATGTCTGTCGGCAGCGCTTCCGTTTGAGTTTAGCTTTCATAAAATACATATTCTAAATCTGGCCCTGGTCAAAAGCCAACCAGGGATTTTTTACTTCCGCCAAATGGCCTGCCAGCAGGGGCCCGTACGGGAACAACATGAACCACGATGTTGGCAGGATTCGAACCTGCGCGGGAAATTCCCAATGGATTTCTAGTCCATCGCCTTAACCACTCGGCCACAACAACTCATTAGGCAAAGTAAACAAAATCCCATCACACACTTGAGCAGAAGAAGCCATTACTCTCAGGATTTAAATCTACGTGGGGAGACCCCAAAAGAACTCTTTAGCCTCATTAGTCATCCCTGTCAAGGCGTTGCTGAATAATCTCATGTGTTATAAACATTTCTTGTGCGTGTGTATGGGTTGTAGCCTTTTTTTCCTGCCGCCAAAAGTAGGAGGAGTTTTGAGGCCAAAGCGCATGCTTCTAAAGTTCAGAGGGATGGCAATGTCAACCAAGAGTCCGCAGTTGAATACTTATTTACTTTGCAAAGATCGATCGATCGATCAAAAGAAATCAAAAGCCATAGGCTTAAAAATGGGGCACTGGCAAAGTAAACAAAATCCCATCACACACTTGAGCAGAAGAAGCCATTACTCTCAGGATTTAAATCTACGTGGGGAGACCCCAAAAGAACTCTTTGGCCTCATTAGTCATCCCTGTCAAGGCGTTGCTGAATAATCTCATGTGTTATAAACATCTTGGACTTAGGCTAAAATGCTATGCTGCACCTTACCACCCAAGTACGCTTGTAGTTTGGGAATTTTGTTCACTGACAATTGCCAGAAAACCTTTTTGATTCTGAAAATAGAGCTTATTTGAGCGTTTCTTCTATAACGTAACACAGCGCCATCGGAACCTTTTCTTGTGCGTGTGTATGGGTTGTAGCCTTTTTTTCCTGCCGCCAAAAGTAGGAGGAGTTTTGAGGCCAAAGCGCATGCTTCTAAAGTTCAGAGGGATGGCAATGTCAACCAAGAGGCCGCAGTTGAATACTTATTTACTTTGCAAAGATCGATCGATCGATCGAAAGAAATCAAAAGCCATAGGCTTAAAAATGGGGCACTGGCAAAGTAAACAAAATCCCATCACACACTTGAGCAGAAGAAGCCATTACTCTCAGGATTTAAATCTACGTGGGGAGACCCCAAAAGAACTCTTTGGCCTCATTAGTCATCCCTGTCAAGGCGTTGCTGAATAATCTCATGTGTTATAAACATCTTGGACTTAGGCTAAAATGCTATGCTGCACCTTACCACCCAAGTACGCTTGTAGTTTGGGAATTTTGTTCACTGACAATTGCCAGAAAACCTTTTTGATTCTGAAAATAGAGCTTATTTGAGCGTTTCTTCTATAACGTAACACAGCGCCATCGGACCGGACCACTCGGGCTGCCTCTGTGGCGCAACGGTAGCGCGTCTGACTCCAGATCAGAAAGTTGCGTGTTCAACTTCACGTCAGCGTCATGTACTTTGTTGATTCTTGTTATAGTGGGTGAACAGCATTCACTCATTCATGTTATGGGGCTGTTTCATACCTGTCACACCGCAATCATGCGATCTGCCAAGAGGATTAGTTCAAATGCTCTAATACTCAACTGTTTGACAGTTTGGCCATTGCCCTCTGAGAGCTTTAGTTGTGAATGAAACTGCATATACACATGTATAACTCAAAAGTACAGCATGCGATAGCCGGGAATCGAACCCGGGGCAACTGCTTGGCAGGCAGCTATGCTTACCACTATACCACCATCGCAAGGACACATTCTTTCGCAGTGCCGTGTCGCAAATCGGCGCCTGTAATTGATATCTAAAGTTCCATGCACACGGAACATGGTTTGAAGATAATTACTATCATAGAAACGCCTTTTTTTGCACGGTTTCGCTGGTCGCATTTCTTGTTCAACTGAGCAACAGGTAACGTGGCCGAGTGGTCTAAGGCGCTGGATTTAGGTTCCAGTCTCTTCGGAGGCGTGGGTTTAAATCCCACCGCTGCCAGTTCGCATGCCGAACGTCAAGAGCAGGGCTGTGTGATGTCTGTCGGCAGCGCTTCCGTTTGAGTTTAGCTTTCATAAAATACATATTCTAAATCTGGCCCTGGTCAAAAGCCAACCAGGGATTCTTTACTTCCGCCAAATGGCCTGCCAGCAGGGGCCCGTACGGGAACAACATGAACCACGTTGTTGGCAGGATTCGAACCTGCGCGGGAAATTCCCAATGGATTTCTAGTCCATCGCCTTAACCACTCGGCCACAACAACTCATTAGGCAAAGTAAACAAAATCCCATCACACACTTGAGCAGAAGAAGCCATTACTCTCAGGATTTAAATCTACGTGGGGAGACCCCAAAAGAACTCTTTGGCCTCATTAGTCATCCCTGTCAAGGCGTTGCTGAATAATCTCATGTGTTATAAACATTTCTTGTGCGTGTGTATGGGTTGTAGCCTTTTTTTCCTGCCGCCAAAAGTAGGAGGAGTTTTGAGGCCAAAGCGCATGCTTCTAAAGTTCAGAGGGATGGCAATGTCAACCAAGAGTCCGCAGTTGAATACTTATTTACTTTGCAAAGATCGATCGATCGATCAAAAGAAATCAAAAGCCATAGGCTTAAAAATGGGGCACTGGCAAAGTAAACAAAATCCCATCACACACTTGAGCAGAAGAAGCCATTACTCTCAGGATTTAAATCTACGTGGGGAGACCCCAAAAGAACTCTTTGGCCTCATTAGTCATCCCTGTCAAGGCGTTGCTGAATAATCTCATGTGTTATAAACATCTTGGACTTAGGCTAAAATGCTATGCTGCACCTTACCACCCAAGTACGCTTGTAGTTTGGGAATTTTGTTCACTGACAATTGCCAGAAAACCTTTTTGATTCTGAAAATAGAGCTTATTTGAGCGTTTCTTCTATAACGTAACACAGCGCCATCGGAACCTTTTCTTGTGCGTGTGTATGGGTTGTAGCCTTTTTTTCCTGCCGCCAAAAGTAGGAGGAGTTTTGAGGCCAAAGCGCATGCTTCTAAAGTTCAGAGGGATGGCAATGTCAACCAAGAGTCCGCAGTTGAATACTTATTTACTTTGCAAAGATCGAACGATCGATCGAAAGAAATCAAAAGCCATAGGCTTAAAAATGGGGCACTGGCAAAGTAAACAAAATCCCATCACACACTTGAGCAGAAGAAGCCATTACTATCAGGATTTAAATCTACGTGGGGAGACCCCAAAAGAACTCTTTGGCCTCATTAGTCATCCCTGTCAAGGCGTTGCTGAATAATCTCATGTGTTATAAACATCTTGGACTTAGGCTAAAATGCTATGCTGCACCTTACCACCCAAGTACGCTTGTAGTTTGGGAATTTTGTTCACTGACAATTGCCAGAAAACCTTTTTGATTCTGAAAATAGAGCTTATTTGAGCGTTTCTTTTATAACGTAACACAGCGCCATCGGAACCTTTTCTTGTGCGTGTGTATGGGTTGTAGCCTTTTTTTCCTGCCGCCAAAAGTAGGAGGAGTTTTGAGGCCAAAGCGCATGCTTCTAAAGTTCAGAGGGATGGCAATGTCAACCAAGAGTCCGCATTTGAATACTTATTTACTTTGCAAAGATCGATCGATCGATCGAAAGAAATCAAAAGCCATAGGCTTAAAAATGGGGCACTGGCAAAGTAAACAAAATCCCATCACACACTTGAGCAGAAGAAGCCATTACTCTCAGGATTTAAATCTACGTGGGGAGACCCCAAAAGAACTCTTTGGCCTCATTAGTCATCCCTGTCAAGGCGTTGCTGAATAATCTCATGTGTTATAAACATCTTGGACTTAGGCTAAAATGCTATGCTGCACCTTACCACCCAAGTACGCTTGTAGTTTGGGAATTTTGTTCACTGACAATTGCCAGAAAACCTTTTTGATTCTGAAAATAGAGCTTATTTGAGCGTTTCTTCTATAACGTAACACAGCGCCATCGGAACCTTTTCTTGTGCGTGTGTATGGGTTGTAGCCTTTTTTTCCTGCCGCCAAAAGTAGGAGGAGTTTTGAGGCCAAAGCGCATGCTTCTAAAGTTCAGAGGGATGGCAATGTCAACCAAGAGTCCGCAGTTGAATACTTATTTACTTTGCAAAGATCGATCGATCGATCGAAAGAAATCAAAAGCCATAGGCTTAAAAATGGGGCACTGGCAAAGTAAACAAAATCCCATCACACACTTGAGCAGAAGAAGCCATTACTCTCAGGATTTAAATCTACGTGGGGAGACCCCAAAAGAACTCTTTGGCCTCATTAGTCATCCCTGTCAAGGCGTTGCTGAATAATCTCATGTGTTATAAACATCTTGGACTTAGGCTAAAATGCTATGCTGCACCTTACCACCCAAGTACGCTTGTAGTTTGGGAATTTTGTTCACTGACAATTGCCAGAAAACCTTTTTGATTCTGAAAATACAGCTTATTTGAGCGTTTCTTCTATAACGTAACACAGCGCCATCGGACCGGACCACTCGGGCTGCCTCTGTGGCGCAACAGTAGCGCGTCTGACTCCAGATCAGAAAGTTGCGTGTTCAACTTCACGTCAGCGTCATGTACTTTGTTGATTCTTGTTATAGTGGGTGAACAGCATTCACTCATTCATGTTATGGGGCTGTTTCATACCTGTCACACCGCAATCATGCGATCTGCCAAGAGGATTAGTTCAAATGCTCTAATACTCAACTGTTTGACAGTTTGGCCATTGCCCTCTGAGAACTTTAGTTGTGAATGAAACTGCATATACACATGTATAACTCAAAAGTACAGCATGCGATGGCCGGGAATCGAACCCGGGGCAACTGCTTGGCAGGCAGCTATGCTTACCACTATACCACCATCGCAAGGACACATTCTTTCGCAGTGCCGTGTCGCAAATCAGCGCCTGTAATTGATATCTAAAGTTCCATGCACACGGAACATGGTTTGAAGATAATTACTATCATAGAAACGCCTTTTTTTGCACGGTTTCGCTGGTCGCATTTCTTGTTCAACTGAGCAACAGGTAACGTGGCCGAGTGGTCTAAGGCGCTGGATTTAGGTTCCAGTCTCTTCGGAGGCGTGGGTTTAAATCCCACCGCTGCCAGTTCGCATGCCGAACGTCAAGAGCAGGGCTGTGTGATGTCTGTCGGCAGCGCTTCCGTTTGAGTTTAGCTTTCATAAAATACATATTCTAAATCTGGCCCTGGTCAAAAGCCAACCAGGGATTCTTTACTTCCGCCAAATGGCCTGCCAGCAGGGGCCCGTACGGGAACAACATGAACCACGTTGTTGGCAGGATTCGAACCTGCGCGGGAAATTCCCAATGGATTTCTAGTCCATCGCCTTAACCACTCGGCCACAACAACTCATTAGCTGCTTACGGGAACCTTTTCTTGTGCGTGTGTATGGGTTGTAGCCTTTTTTTCCTGCCGCCAAAAGTAGGAGGAGTTTTGAGGCCAAAGCGCATGCTTCTAAAGTTCAGAGGGATGGCAATGTCAACCAAGAGTCCGCAGTTGAATACTTATTTACTTTGCAAAGATCGAACGATCGATCGAAAGAAATCAAAAGCCATAGGCTTAAAAATGGGGCACTGGCAAAGTAAACAAAATCCCATCACACACTTGAGCAGAAGAAGCCATTACTCTCAGGATTTAAATCTACGTGGGGAGACCCCAAAAGAACTCTTTGGCCTCATTAGTCATCCCTGTCAAGGCGTTGCTGAATAATCTCATGTGTTATAAACATCTTGGACTTAGGCTAAAATGCTATGCTGCACCTTACCACCCAAGTACGCTTGTAGTTTGGGAATTTTGTTCACTGACAATTGCCAGAAAACCTTTTTGATTCTGAAAATAGAGCTTATTTGAGCGTTTCTTTTATAACGTAACACAGCGCCATCGGAACCTTTTCTTGTGCGTGTGTATGGGTTGTAGCCTTTTTTTCCTGCCGCCAAAAGTAGGAGGAGTTTTGAGGCCAAAGCGCATGCTTCTAAAGTTCAGAGGGATGGCAATGTCAACCAAGAGTCCGCAGTTGAATACTTATTTACTTTGCAAAGATCGATCGATCGATCAAAAGAAATCAAAAGCCATAGGCTTAAAAATGGGGCACTGGCAAAGTAAACAAAATCCCATCACACACTTGAGCAGAAGAAGCCATTACTCTCAGGATTTAAATCTACGTGGGGAGACCCCAAAAGAACTCTTTGGCCTCATTAGTCATCCCTGTCAAGGCGTTGCTGAATAATCTCATGTGTTATAAACATCTTGGACTTAGGCTAAAATGCTATGCTGCACCTTACCACCCAAGTACGCTTGTAGTTTGGGAATTTTGTTCACTGACAATTGCCAGAAAACCTTTTTGATTCTGAAAATAGAGCTTATTTGAGCGTTTCTTCTATAACGTAACACAGCGCCATCGGAACCTTTTCTTGTGCGTGTGTATGGGTTGTAGCCTTTTTTTCCTGCCGCCAAAAGTAGGAGGAGTTTTGAGGCCAAAGCGCATGCTTCTAAAGTTCAGAGGGATGGCAATGTCAACCAAGAGTCCGCAGTTGAATACTTATTTACTTTGCAAAGATCGATCGATCGAAAGAAATCAAAAGCCATAGGCTTAAAAATGGGGCACTGGCAAAGTAAACAAAATCCCATCACACACTTGAGCAGAAGAAGCCATTACTCTCAGGATTTAAATCTACGTGGGGAGACCCCAAAAGAACTCTTTGGCCTCATTAGTCATCCCTGTCAAGGCGTTGCTGAATAATCTCATGTGTTATAAACATCTTGGACTTAGGCTAAAATGCTATGCTGCACCTTACCACCCAAGTACGCTTGTAGTTTGGGAATTTTGTTCACTGACAATTGCCAGAAAACCTTTTTGATTCTGAAAATAGAGCTTATTTGAGCGTTTCTTCTATAACGTAACACAGCGCCATCGGAACCTTTTCTTGTGCGTGTGTATGGGTTGTAGCCTTTTTTTCCTGCCGCCAAAAGTAGGAGGAGTTTTGAGGCCAAAGCGCATGCTTCTAAAGTTCAGAGGGATGGCAATGTCAACCAAGAGTCCGCAGTTGAATACTTATTTACTTTGCAAAGATCGATCGATCGAAAGAAATCAAAAGCCATAGGCTTAAAAATGGGGCACTGGCAAAGTAACCAAAAGCCCATCACACACTTGAGCAGAAGAAGCCATTACGAAGAAGCCATTACTCTCAGGATTTAAATCTACGTGGGGAGACCCCAAAAGAACTCTTTGGCCTCATTAGTCATCCCTGTCAAGGCGTTGCTGAATAATCTCATGTGTTATAAACATCTTGGACTTAGGCTAAAATGCTATGCTGCACCTTACCACCCAAGTACGCTTGTAGTTTGGGAATTTTGTTCACTGACAATTGCCAGAAAACCTTTTTGATTCTGAAAATAGAGCTTATTTGAGCGTTTCTTCTATAACGTAACACAGCGCCATCGGAACCTTTTCTTGTGCGTGTGTATGGGTTGTAGCCTTTTTTTCCTGCCGCCAAAAGTAGGAGGAGTTTTGAGGCCAAAGCGCATGCTTCTAAAGTTCAGAGGGATGGCAATGTCAACCAAGAGTCCGCAGTTGAATACTTATTTACTTTGCAAAGATCGATCGATCGAAAGAAATCAAAAGCCATAGGCTTAAAAATGGGGCACTGGCAAAGTAAACAAAATCCCATCACACACTTGAGCAGAAGAAGCCATTACTCTCAGGATTTAAATCTACGTGGGGAGACCCCAAAAGAACTCTTTGGCCTCATTAGTCATCCCTGTCAAGGCGTTGCTGAATAATCTCATGTGTTATAAACATCTTGGACTTAGGCTAAAATGCTATGCTGCACCTTACCACCCAAGTACGCTTGTAGTTTGGGAATTTTGTTCACTGACAATTGCCAGAAAACCTTTTTGATTCTGAAAATAGAGCTTATTTGAGCGTTTCTTCTATAACGTAACACAGCGCCATCGGAACCTTTTCTTGTGCGTGTGTATGGGTTGTAGCCTTTTTTTCCTGCCGCCAAAAGTAGGAGGAGTTTTGAGGCCAAAGCGCATGCTTCTAAAGTTCAGAGGGATGGCAATGTCAACCAAGAGGCCGCAGTTGAATACTTATTTACTTTGCAAAGATCGAACGATCGATCGAAAGAAATCAAAAGCCATAGGCTTAAAAATGGGGCACTGGCAAAGTAAACAAAATCCCATCACACACTTGAGCAGAAGAAGCCATTACTATCAGGATTTAAATCTACGTGGGGAGACCCCAAAAGAACTCTTTGGCCTCATTAGTCATCCCTGTCAAGGCGTTGCTGAATAATCTCATGTGTTATAAACATCTTGGACTTAGGCTAAAATGCTATGCTGCACCTTACCACCCAAGTACGCTTGTAGTTTGGGAATTTTGTTCACTGACAATTGCCAGAAAACCTTTTTGATTCTGAAAATAGAGCTTATTTGAGCGTTTCTTCTATAACGTAACACAGCGCCATCGGAACCTTTTCTTGTGCGTGTGTATGGGTTGTAGCCTTTTTTTCCTGCCGCCAAAAGTAGGAGGAGTTTTGAGGCCAAAGCGCATGCTTCTAAAGTTCAGAGGGATGGCAATGTCAACCAAGAGTCCGCAGTTGAATACTTATTTACTTTGCAAAGATCGATCGATCGAAAGAAATCAAAAGCCATAGGCTTAAAAATGGGGCACTGGCAAAGTAAACAAAATCCCATCACACACTTGAGCAGAAGAAGCCATTACTCTCAGGATTTAAATCTACGTGGGGAGACCCCAAAAGAACTCTTTGGCCTCATTAGTCATCCCTGTCAAGGCGTTGCTGAATAATCTCATGTGTTATAAACATCTTGGACTTAGGCTAAAATGCTATGCTGCACCTTACCACCCAAGTACGCTTGTAGTTTGGGAATTTTGTTCACTGACAATTGCCAGAAAACCTTTTTGATTCTGAAAATAGAGCTTATTTGAGCGTTTCTTCTATAACGTAACACAGCGCCATCGGAACCTTTTCTTGTGCGTGTGTATGGGTTGTAGCCTTTTTTTCCTGCCGCCAAAAGTAGGAGGAGTTTTGAGGCCAAAGCGCATGCTTCTAAAGTTCAGAGGGATGGCAATGTCAACCAAGAGGCCGCAGTTGAATACTTATTTACTTTGCAAAGATCGAACGATCGATCGAAAGAAATCAAAAGCCATAGGCTTAAAAATGGGGCACTGGCAAAGTAAACAAAATCCCATCACACACTTGAGCAGAAGAAGCCATTACTATCAGGATTTAAATCTACGTGGGGAGACCCCAAAAGAACTCTTTGGCCTCATTAGTCATCCCTGTCAAGGCGTTGCTGAATAATCTCATGTGTTATAAACATCTTGGACTTAGGCTAAAATGCTATGCTGCACCTTACCACCCAAGTACGCTTGTAGTTTGGGAATTTTGTTCACTGACAATTGCCAGAAAACCTTTTTGATTCTGAAAATAGAGCTTATTTGAGCGTTTCTTCTATAACGTAACACAGCGCCATCGGAACCTTTTCTTGTGCGTGTGTATGGGTTGTAGCCTTTTTTTCCTGCCGCCAAAAGTAGGAGGAGTTTTGAGGCCAAAGCGCATGCTTCTAAAGTTCAGAGGGATGGCAATGTCAACCAAGAGTCCGCAGTTGAATACTTATTTACTTTGCAAAGATCGATCGATCGATCGAAAGAAATCAAAAGCCATAGGCTTAAAAATGGGGCACTGGCAAAGTAAACAAAATCCCATCACACACTTGAGCAGAAGAAGCCATTACTCTCAGGATTTAAATCTACGTGGGGAGACCCCAAAAGAACTCTTTGGCCTCATTAGTCATCCCTGTCAAGGCGTTGCTGAATAATCTCATGTGTTATAAACATCTTGGACTTAGGCTAAAATGCTATGCTGCACCTTACCACCCAAGTACGCTTGTAGTTTGGGAATTTTGTTCACTGACAATTGCCAGAAAACCTTTTTGATTCTGAAAATAGAGCTTATTTGAGCGTTTCTTCTATAACGTAACACAGCGCCATCGGACCGGACCACTCGGGCTGCCTCTGTGGCGCAACGGTAGCGCGTCTGACTCCAGATCAGAAAGTTGCGTGTTCAACTTCACGTCAGCGTCATGTACTTTGTTGATTCTTGTTATAGTGGGTGAACAGCATTCACTCATTCATGTTATGGGGCTGTTTCATACCTGTCACTCCGCAATCATGCGATCTGCCAAGAGGATTAGTTCAAATGCTCTAATACTCAACTGTTTGACAGTTTGGCCATTGCCCTCTGAGAGCTTTAGTTGTGAATGAAACTGCATATACACATGTATAACTCAAAAGTACAGCATGCGATGGCCGGGAATCGAACCCGGGGCAACTGCTTGGCAGGCAGCTATGCTTACCACTATACCACCATCGCAAGGACACATTCTTTCGCAGTGCCGTGTCGCAAATCGGCGCCTGTAATTGATATCTAAAGATCCATGCACACGGAACATGGTTTGAAGATAATTACTATCATAGAAACGCCTTTTTTTGCACGGTTTCGCTGGTCGCATTTCTTGTCCAACTGAGCAACAGGTAACGTGGCCGAGTGGTCTAAGGCGCTGGATTTAGGTTCCAGTCTCTTCGGAGGCGTGGGTTTAAATCCCACCGCTGCCAGTTCGCATGCCGAACGTCAAGAGCAGGGCTGTGTGATGTCTGTCGGCAGCGCTTCCGTTTGAGTTTAGCTTTCATAAAATACATATTCTAAATCTGGCCCTGGTCAAAAGCCAACCAGGGATTCTTTACTTCCGCCAAATGGCCTGCCAGCAGGGGCCCGTACGGGAACAACATGAACCACGTTGTTGGCAGGATTCGAACCTGCACGGGAAATTCCCAATGGATTTCTAGTCCATCGCCTTAACCACTCGGCCACAACAACTCATTAGCTGCTTACGGGAACCTTTTCTTGTGCGTGTGTATGGGTTGTAGCCTTTTTTTCCTGCCGCCAAAAGTAGGAGGAGTTTTGAGGCCAAAGCGCATGCTTCTAAAGTTCAGAGGGATGGCAATGTCAATCAAGAGTCCGCAGTTGAATACTTATTTACTTTGCAAAGATCGATCGATCGAAAGAAATCAAAAGCCATAGGCTTAAAAATGGGGCACTGGCAAAGTAAACAAAATCCCATCACACACTTGAGCAGAAGAAGCCATTACTCTCAGGATTTAAATCTACGTGGGGAGACCCCAAAAGAACTCTTTGGCCTCATTAGTCATCCCTGTCAAGGCGTTGCTGAATAATCTCATGTGTTATAAACATCTTGGACTTAGGCTAAAATGCTATGCTGCACCTTACCACCCAAGTACGCTTGTAGTTTGGGAATTTTGTTCACTGACAATTGCCAGAAAACCTTTTTGATTCTGAAAATAGAGCTTATTTGAGCGTTTCTTCTATAACGTAACACAGCGCCATCGGACCGGACCACTCGGGCTGCCTCTGTGGCGCAACGGTAGCGCGTCTGACTCCAGATCAGAAAGTTGCGTGTTCAACTTCACGTCAGCGTCATGTACTTTGTTGATTCTTGTTATAGTGGGTGAACAGCATTCACTCATTCATGTTATGGGGCTGTTTCATACCTGTCACTCCGCAATCATGCGATCTGCCAAGAGGATTAGTTCAAATGCTCTAATACTCAACTGTTTGACAGTTTGGCCATTGCCCTCTGAGAGCTTTAGTTGTGAATGAAACTGCATATACACATGTATAACTCAAAAGTACAGCATGCGATGGCCGGGAATCGAACCCGGGGCAACTGCTTGGCAGGCAGCTATGCTTACCACTATACCACCATCGCAAGGACACATTCTTTCGCAGTGCCGTGTCGCAAATCGGCGCCTGTAATTGATATCTAAAGATCCATGCACACGGAACATGGTTTGAAGATAATTACTATCATAGAAACGCCTTTTTTTGCACGGTTTCGCTGGTCGCATTTCTTGTCCAACTGAGCAACAGGTAACGTGGCCGAGTGGTCTAAGGCGCTGGATTTAGGTTCCAGTCTCTTCGGAGGCGTGGGTTTAAATCCCACCGCTGCCAGTTCGCATGCCGAACGTCAAGAGCAGGGCTGTGTGATGTCTGTCGGCAGCGCTTCCGTTTGAGTTTAGCTTTCATAAAATACATATTCTAAATCTGGCCCTGGTCAAAAGCCAACCAGGGATTCTTTACTTCCGCCAAATGGCCTGCCAGCAGGGGCCCGTACGGGAACAACATGAACCACGTTGTTGGCAGGATTCGAACCTGCACGGGAAATTCCCAATGGATTTCTAGTCCATCGCCTTAACCACTCGGCCACAACAACTCATTAGCTGCTTACGGGAACCTTTTCTTGTGCGTGTGTATGGGTTGTAGCCTTTTTTTCCTGCCGCCAAAAGTAGGAGGAGTTTTGAGGCCAAAGCGCATGCTTCTAAAGTTCAGAGGGATGGCAATGTCAATCAAGAGTCCGCAGTTGAATACTTATTTACTTTGCAAAGATCGATCGATCGAAAGAAATCAAAAGCCATAGGCTTAAAAATGGGGCACTGGCAAAGTAAACAAAATCCCATCACACACTTGAGCAGAAGAAGCCATTACTCTCAGGATTTAAATCTACGTGGGGAGACCCCAAAAGAACTCTTTGGCCTCATTAGTCATCCCTGTCAAGGCGTTGCTGAATAATCTCATGTGTTATAAACATCTTGGACTTAGGCTAAAATGCTATGCTGCACCTTACCACCCAAGTACGCTTGTAGTTTGGGAATTTTGTTCACTGACAATTGCCAGAAAACCTTTTTGATTCTGAAAATAGAGCTTATTTGAGCGTTTCTTCTATAACGTAACACAGCGCCATCGGACCGGACCACTCGGGCTGCCTCTGTGGCGCAACGGTAGCGCGTCTGACTCCAGATCAGAAAGTTGCGTGTTCAACTTCACGTCAGCGTCATGTACTTTGTTGATTCTTGTTATAGTGGGTGAACAGCATTCACTCATTCATGTTATGGGGCTGTTTCATACCTGTCACTCCGCAATCATGCGATCTGCCAAGAGGATTAGTTCAAATGCTCTAATACTCAACTGTTTGACAGTTTGGCCATTGCCCTCTGAGAGCTTTAGTTGTGAATGAAACTGCATATACACATGTATAACTCAAAAGTACAGCATGCGATGGCCGGGAATCGAACCCGGGGCAACTGCTTGGCAGGCAGCTATGCTTACCACTATACCACCATCGCAAGGACACATTCTTTCGCAGTGCCGTGTCGCAAATCGGCGCCTGTAATTGATATCTAAAGATCCATGCACACGGAACATGGTTTGAAGATAATTACTATCATAGAAACGCCTTTTTTTGCACGGTTTCGCTGGTCGCATTTCTTGTCCAACTGAGCAACAGGTAACGTGGCCGAGTGGTCTAAGGCGCTGGATTTAGGTTCCAGTCTCTTCGGAGGCGTGGGTTTAAATCCCACCGCTGCCAGTTCGCATGCCGAACGTCAAGAGCAGGGCTGTGTGATGTCTGTCGGCAGCGCTTCCGTTTGAGTTTAGCTTTCATAAAATACATATTCTAAATCTGGCCCTGGTCAAAAGCCAACCAGGGATTCTTTACTTCCGCCAAATGGCCTGCCAGCAGGGGCCCGTACGGGAACAACATGAACCACGTTGTTGGCAGGATTCGAACCTGCACGGGAAATTCCCAATGGATTTCTAGTCCATCGCCTTAACCACTCGGCCACAACAACTCATTAGCTGCTTACGGGAACCTTTTCTTGTGCGTGTGTATGGGTTGTAGCCTTTTTTTCCTGCCGCCAAAAGTAGGAGGAGTTTTGAGGCCAAAGCGCATGCTTCTAAAGTTCAGAGGGATGGCAATGTCAATCAAGAGTCCGCAGTTGAATACTTATTTACTTTGCAAAGATCGATCGATCGAAAGAAATCAAAAGCCATAGGCTTAAAAATGGGGCACTGGCAAAGTAAACAAAATCCCATCACACACTTGAGCAGAAGAAGCCATTACTCTCAGGATTTAAATCTACGTGGGGAGACCCCAAAAGAACTCTTTGGCCTCATTAGTCATCCCTGTCAAGGCGTTGCTGAATAATCTCATGTGTTATAAACATCTTGGACTTAGGCTAAAATGCTATGCTGCACCTTACCACCCAAGTACGCTTGTAGTTTGGGAATTTTGTTCACTGACAATTGCCAGAAAACCTTTTTGATTCTGAAAATAGAGCTTATTTGAGCGTTTCTTCTATAACGTAACACAGCGCCATCGGACCGGACCACTCGGGCTGCCTCTGTGGCGCAACGGTAGCGCGTCTGACTCCAGATCAGAAAGTTGCGTGTTCAACTTCACGTCAGCGTCATGTACTTTGTTGATTCTTGTTATAGTGGGTGAACAGCATTCACTCATTCATGTTATGGGGCTGTTTCATACCTGTCACTCCGCAATCATGCGATCTGCCAAGAGGATTAGTTCAAATGCTCTAATACTCAACTGTTTGACAGTTTGGCCATTGCCCTCTGAGAGCTTTAGTTGTGAATGAAACTGCATATACACATGTATAACTCAAAAGTACAGCATGCGATGGCCGGGAATCGAACCCGGGGCAACTGCTTGGCAGGCAGCTATGCTTACCACTATACCACCATCGCAAGGACACATTCTTTCGCAGTGCCGTGTCGCAAATCGGCGCCTGTAATTGATATCTAAAGATCCATGCACACGGAACATGGTTTGAAGATAATTACTATCATAGAAACGCCTTTTTTTGCACGGTTTCGCTGGTCGCATTTCTTGTCCAACTGAGCAACAGGTAACGTGGCCGAGTGGTCTAAGGCGCTGGATTTAGGTTCCAGTCTCTTCGGAGGCGTGGGTTTAAATCCCACCGCTGCCAGTTCGCATGCCGAACGTCAAGAGCAGGGCTGTGTGATGTCTGTCGGCAGCGCTTCCGTTTGAGTTTAGCTTTCATAAAATACATATTCTAAATCTGGCCCTGGTCAAAAGCCAACCAGGGATTCTTTACTTCCGCCAAATGGCCTGCCAGCAGGGGCCCGTACGGGAACAACATGAACCACGTTGTTGGCAGGATTCGAACCTGCACGGGAAATTCCCAATGGATTTCTAGTCCATCGCCTTAACCACTCGGCCACAACAACTCATTAGCTGCTTACGGGAACCTTTTCTTGTGCGTGTGTATGGGTTGTAGCCTTTTTTTCCTGCCGCCAAAAGTAGGAGGAGTTTTGAGGCCAAAGCGCATGCTTCTAAAGTTCAGAGGGATGGCAATGTCAATCAAGAGTCCGCAGTTGAATACTTATTTACTTTGCAAAGATCGATCGATCGAAAGAAATCAAAAGCCATAGGCTTAAAAATGGGGCACTGGCAAAGTAAACAAAATCCCATCACACACTTGAGCAGAAGAAGCCATTACTCTCAGGATTTAAATCTACGTGGGGAGACCCCAAAAGAACTCTTTGGCCTCATTAGTCATCCCTGTCAAGGCGTTGCTGAATAATCTCATGTGTTATAAACATCTTGGACTTAGGCTAAAATGCTATGCTGCACCTTACCACCCAAGTACGCTTGTAGTTTGGGAATTTTGTTCACTGACAATTGCCAGAAAACCTTTTTGATTCTGAAAATAGAGCTTATTTGAGCGTTTCTTCTATAACGTAACACAGCGCCATCGGACCGGACCACTCGGGCTGCCTCTGTGGCGCAACGGTAGCGCGTCTGACTCCAGATCAGAAAGTTGCGTGTTCAACTTCACGTCAGCGTCATGTACTTTGTTGATTCTTGTTATAGTGGGTGAACAGCATTCACTCATTCATGTTATGGGGCTGTTTCATACCTGTCACTCCGCAATCATGCGATCTGCCAAGAGGATTAGTTCAAATGCTCTAATACTCAACTGTTTGACAGTTTGGCCATTGCCCTCTGAGAGCTTTAGTTGTGAATGAAACTGCATATACACATGTATAACTCAAAAGTACAGCATGCGATGGCCGGGAATCGAACCCGGGGCAACTGCTTGGCAGGCAGCTATGCTTACCACTATACCACCATCGCAAGGACACATTCTTTCGCAGTGCCGTGTCGCAAATCGGCGCCTGTAATTGATATCTAAAGATCCATGCACACGGAACATGGTTTGAAGATAATTACTATCATAGAAACGCCTTTTTTTGCACGGTTTCGCTGGTCGCATTTCTTGTCCAACTGAGCAACAGGTAACGTGGCCGAGTGGTCTAAGGCGCTGGATTTAGGTTCCAGTCTCTTCGGAGGCGTGGGTTTAAATCCCACCGCTGCCAGTTCGCATGCCGAACGTCAAGAGCAGGGCTGTGTGATGTCTGTCGGCAGCGCTTCCGTTTGAGTTTAGCTTTCATAAAATACATATTCTAAATCTGGCCCTGGTCAAAAGCCAACCAGGGATTCTTTACTTCCGCCAAATGGCCTGCCAGCAGGGGCCCGTACGGGAACAACATGAACCACGTTGTTGGCAGGATTCGAACCTGCACGGGAAATTCCCAATGGATTTCTAGTCCATCGCCTTAACCACTCGGCCACAACAACTCATTAGCTGCTTACGGGAACCTTTTCTTGTGCGTGTGTATGGGTTGTAGCCTTTTTTTCCTGCCGCCAAAAGTAGGAGGAGTTTTGAGGCCAAAGCGCATGCTTCTAAAGTTCAGAGGGATGGCAATGTCAATCAAGAGTCCGCAGTTGAATACTTATTTACTTTGCAAAGATCGATCGATCGAAAGAAATCAAAAGCCATAGGCTTAAAAATGGGGCACTGGCAAAGTAAACAAAATCCCATCACACACTTGAGCAGAAGAAGCCATTACTCTCAGGATTTAAATCTACGTGGGGAGACCCCAAAAGAACTCTTTGGCCTCATTAGTCATCCCTGTCAAGGCGTTGCTGAATAATCTCATGTGTTATAAACATCTTGGACTTAGGCTAAAATGCTATGCTGCACCTTACCACCCAAGTACGCTTGTAGTTTGGGAATTTTGTTCACTGACAATTGCCAGAAAACCTTTTTGATTCTGAAAATAGAGCTTATTTGAGCGTTTCTTCTATAACGTAACACAGCGCCATCGGACCGGACCACTCGGGCTGCCTCTGTGGCGCAACGGTAGCGCGTCTGACTCCAGATCAGAAAGTTGCGTGTTCAACTTCACGTCAGCGTCATGTACTTTGTTGATTCTTGTTATAGTGGGTGAACAGCATTCACTCATTCATGTTATGGGGCTGTTTCATACCTGTCACTCCGCAATCATGCGATCTGCCAAGAGGATTAGTTCAAATGCTCTAATACTCAACTGTTTGACAGTTTGGCCATTGCCCTCTGAGAGCTTTAGTTGTGAATGAAACTGCATATACACATGTATAACTCAAAAGTACAGCATGCGATGGCCGGGAATCGAACCCGGGGCAACTGCTTGGCAGGCAGCTATGCTTACCACTATACCACCATCGCAAGGACACATTCTTTCGCAGTGCCGTGTCGCAAATCGGCGCCTGTAATTGATATCTAAAGATCCATGCACACGGAACATGGTTTGAAGATAATTACTATCATAGAAACGCCTTTTTTTGCACGGTTTCGCTGGTCGCATTTCTTGTCCAACTGAGCAACAGGTAACGTGGCCGAGTGGTCTAAGGCGCTGGATTTAGGTTCCAGTCTCTTCGGAGGCGTGGGTTTAAATCCCACCGCTGCCAGTTCGCATGCCGAACGTCAAGAGCAGGGCTGTGTGATGTCTGTCGGCAGCGCTTCCGTTTGAGTTTAGCTTTCATAAAATACATATTCTAAATCTGGCCCTGGTCAAAAGCCAACCAGGGATTCTTTACTTCCGCCAAATGGCCTGCCAGCAGGGGCCCGTACGGGAACAACATGAACCACGTTGTTGGCAGGATTCGAACCTGCACGGGAAATTCCCAATGGATTTCTAGTCCATCGCCTTAACCACTCGGCCACAACAACTCATTAGCTGCTTACGGGAACCTTTTCTTGTGCGTGTGTATGGGTTGTAGCCTTTTTTTCCTGCCGCCAAAAGTAGGAGGAGTTTTGAGGCCAAAGCGCATGCTTCTAAAGTTCAGAGGGATGGCAATGTCAATCAAGAGTCCGCAGTTGAATACTTATTTACTTTGCAAAGATCGATCGATCGATCGAAAGAAATCAAAAGCCATAGGCTTAAAAATGGGGCACTGGCAAAGTAAACAAAATCCCATCACACACTTGAGCAGAAGAAGCCATTACTCTCAGGATTTAAATCTACGTGGGGAGACCCCAAAAGAACTCTTTGGCCTCATTAGTCATCCCTGTCAAGGCGTTGCTGAATAATCTCATGTGTTATAAACATCTTGGACTTAGGCTAAAATGCTATGCTGCACCTTACCACCCAAGTACGCTTGTAGTTTGGGAATTTTGTTCACTGACAATTGCCAGAAAACCTTTTTGATTCTGAAAATAGAGCTTATTTGAGCGTTTCTTCTATAACGTAACACAGCGCCATCGGACCGGACCACTCGGGCTGCCTCTGTGGCGCAACGGTAGCGCGTCTGACTCCAGATCAGAAAGTTGCGTGTTCAACTTCACGTCAGCGTCATGTACTTTGTTGATTCTTGTTATAGTGGGTGAACAGCATTCACTCATTCATGTTATGGGGCTGTTTCATACCTGTCACTCCGCAATCATGCGATCTGCCAAGAGGATTAGTTCAAATGCTCTAATACTCAACTGTTTGACAGTTTGGCCATTGCCCTCTGAGAGCTTTAGTTGTGAATGAAACTGCATATACACATGTATAACTCAAAAGTACAGCATGCGATGGCCGGGAATCGAACCCGGGTCAACTTCTTGGAAGGCAGCTATGCTTACCACTATACCACCATCGCAAGGACACATGCTTTCGCAGTGCCGTGTCGCAAATCGGCGCCTGTAATTGATATCTAAAGTTCCATGCACACGGAACATGGTTTGAAGATAATTACTATCATAGAAACGCCTTTTTTTGCACGGTTTCGCTGGTTGCATTTCTTGTCCAACTGAGCAACAGGTAGCGTGGCCGAGTGGTCTAAGGCGCTGGATTTAGGTTCCAGTCTCTTCGGAGGGGTGGGTTTAAATCCCACCGCTGCCAGTTCGCATGCCGAACGTCAAGAGCAGGGCTGTGTGATGTCTGTCGGCAGCGCTTCCGTTTGAGTTTATCTTTCATAAAATACATATTCTAAATCTGGCCCTGGTCAAAAGCCAACCAGGGATTCTTTACTTCCGCCAAATTGCCTGCCAGCAGGGGCTCGTACGGGACCAACATGAACCACGTTGTTGGCAGGATTCGAACCTGCGCGGGAAATTCCCAATGGATTTCTAGTCCATCGCCTTAACCACTCGGCCACAACAACTCATTAGCTGCTTACGGGAACCTTTTCTTGTGCGTGTGTATGGGTTGTAGCCTTTTTTTCCTGCCGCCAAAAGTAGGAGGAGTTTTGAGGCCAAAGCGCATGCTTCTAAAGTTCAGAGGGATGGCAATGTCAATCAAGAGTCCGCAGTTGAATACTTATTTACTTTGCAAAGATCGATCGATCGAAAGAAATCAAAAGCCATAGGCTTAAAAATGGGGCACTGGCAAAGTAAACAAAATCCCATCACACACTTGAGCAGAAGAAGCCATTACTCTCAGGATTTAAATCTACGTGGGGAGACCCCACAAGAACTCTTTGGCCTCATTAGTCATCCCTGTCAAGGCGTTGCTGAATAATCTCATGTGTTATAAACATCTTGGACTTAGGCTAAAATGCTATGCTGCACCTTACCACCCAAGTACGCTTGTAGTTTGGGAATTTTGTTCACTGACAATTGCCAGAAAACCTTTTTGATTCTGAAAATAGAGCTTATTTGAGCGTTTCTTCTATAACGTAACACAACGCCATCGTAACCTTTTCTTGTGCGTGTGTATGGGTTGTAGCCTTTTTTTCCTGCCGCCAAAAGTAGGAGGAGTTTTGAGGCCAAAGCGCATGCTTCTAAAGTTCAGAGGGATGGCAATGTCAACCAAGAGTCCGCAGTTGAATACTTATTTACTTTGCAAAGATCGATCGATCGATCGAAAGAAATCAAAAGCCATAGGCTTAAAAATGGGGCACTGGCAAAGTAAACAAAATCCCATCACACACTTGAGCAGAAGAAGCCATTACTCTCAGGATTTAAATCTACGTGGGGAGACCCCAAAAGAACTCTTTGGCCTCATTAGTCATCCCTGTCAAGGCGTTGCTGAATAATCTCATGTGTTATAAACATCTTGGACTTAGGCTAAAATGCTATGCTGCACCTTACCACCCAAGTACGCTTGTAGTTTGGGAATTTTGTTCACTGACAATTGCCAGAAAACCTTTTTGATTCTGAAAATAGAGCTTATTTGAGCGTTTCTTCTATAACGTAACACAGCGCCATCGGACCGGACCACTCGGGCTGCCTCTGTGGCGCAACGGTAGCGCGTCTGACTCCAGATCAGAAAGTTGCGTGTTCAACTTCACGTCAGCGTCATGTACTTTGTTGATTCTTGTTATAGTGGGTGAACAGCATTCACTCATTCATGTTATGGGGCTGTTTCATACCTGTCACTCCGCAATCATGCGATCTGCCAAGAGGATTAGTTCAAATGCTCTAATACTCAACTGTTTGACAGTTTGGCCATTGCCCTCTGAGAGCTTTAGTTGTGAATGAAACTGCATATACACATGTATAACTCAAAAGTACAGCATGCGATGGCCGGGAATCGAACCCGGGTCAACTTCTTGGAAGGCAGCTATGCTTACCACTATACCACCATCGCAAGGACACATGCTTTCGCAGTGCCGTGTCGCAAATCGGCGCCTGTAATTGATATCTAAAGTTCCATGCACACGGAACATGGTTTGAAGATAATTACTATCATAGAAACGCCTTTTTTTGCACGGTTTCGCTGGTCGCATTTCTTGTCCAACTGAGCAACAGGTAGCGTGGCCGAGTGGTCTAAGGCGCTGGATTTAGGTTCCAGTCTCTTCGGAGGCGTGTGTTTAAATCCCACCGCTGCCAGTTCGCACGCCGAACGTCAAGAGCAGGGCTGTGTGATGTCTGTCGGCAGCGCTTCCGTTTGAGTTTAGCTTTCATAAAATACATATTCTAAATCTGGCCCTGGTCAAAAGCCAACCAGGGATTCTTTACTTCCGCCAAATGGCCTACCAGCAGGGGCCCGTACGGGAACAACATGAACCACGTTGTTGGCAGGATTCGAACCTGCGCGGGAAATTCCCAATGGATTTCTAGTCCATCGCCTTAACCACTCGGCCACAACAACTCATTAGCTGCTTACGGGAACCTTTTCTTGTGCGTGTGTATGGGTTGTAGCCTTTTTTTCCTGCCGCCAAAAGTAGGAGGAGTTTTTAGGCCAAAGCGCATGCTTCTAAAGTTCAGAGGGATGGCAATGTCAATCAAGAGTCCGCAGTTGAATACTTATTTACTTTGCAAAGATCGATCGATCGAAAGAAATCAAAAGCCATAGGCTTAAAAATGGGGCACTGGCAAAGTAAACAAAATCCCATCACACACTTGAGCAGAAGAAGCCATTACTCTCAGGATTTAAATCTACGTGGGGAGACCCCAAAAGAACTCTTTGGCCTCATTAGTCATCCCTGTCAAGGCGTTGCTGAATAATCTCATGTGTTATAAACATCTTGGACTTAGGCTAAAATGCTATGCTGCACCTTACCACCCAAGTACGCTTGTAGTTTGGGAATTTTGTTCACTGACAATTGCCAGAAAACCTTTTTGATTCTGAAAATAGAGCTTATTTGAGCGTTTCTTCTATAACGTAACACAGCGCCATCGGAACCTTTTCTTGTGCGTGTGTATGGGTTGTAGCCTTTTTTTCCTGCCGCCAAAAGTAGGAGGAGTTTTGAGGCCAAAGCGCATGCTTCTAAAGTTCAGAGGGATGGCAATGTCAATCAAGAGTCTGCAGTTGAATACTTATTTACTTTGCAAAGATCGATCGATCGAAAGAAATCAAAAGCCATAGGCTTAAAAATGGGGCACTGGCAAAGTAAACAAAATCCCATCACACACTTGAGCAGAAGAAGCCATTACTCTCAGGATTTAAATCTACGTGGGGAGACCCCAAAAGAACTCTTTGGCCTCATTAGTCATCCCTGTCAAGGCGTTGCTGAATAATCTCATGTGTTATAAACATCTTGGACTTAGGCTAAAATGCTATGCTGCACCTTACCACCCAAGTACGCTTGTAGTTTGGGAATTTTGTTCACTGACAATTGCCAGAAAACCTTTTTGATTCTGAAAATAGAGCTTATTTGAGCGTTTCTTCTATAACGTAACACAGCGCCATCGGAACCTTTTCTTGTGCGTGTGTATGGGTTGTAGCCTTTTTGTTCCTGCCGCCAAAAGTAGGAGGAGTTTTGAGGCCAAAGCGCATGCTTCTAAAGTTCAGAGGGATAGCAATGTCAACCAAGAGTCCGCAGTTGAATACTTATTTACTTTGCAAAGATCGATCGATCGAAAGAAATCAAAAGCCATAGGCTTAAAAATGGGGCACTGACAAAGTAAACAAAATCCGATCACACACTTGAGCAGAAGAAGCCATTACTCTCAGGATTTAAATCTACGTGGGGAGACCCCAAAAGAACTCTTTGGCCTCATTAGTCATCTATGTAATCTCATGTGTTATAAACATCTTGGACTTAGGCTAAAATGCTATGCTGCACCTTACCACCCAAGTACGCTTGTAGTTTGGGAATTTTGTTCACTGACAATTGCCAGAAAACCTTTTTGATTCTGAAAATAGAGCTTATTTGAGCGTTTCTTCTATAACGTAACACAGCGCCATCGGACCGGACCACTCGGGCTGCCTCTGTGGCGCAACGGTAGCGCGTCTGACTCCAGATCAGAAAGTTGCGTGTTCAACTTCACGTCAGCGTCATGTACTTTGTTGATTCTTGTTATAGTGGGTGAACAGCATTCACTCATTCATGTTATGGGGCTGTTTCATACCTGTCACTCCGCAATCATGCGATCTGCCAAGAGGATTAGTTCAAATGCTCTAATACTCAACTGTTTGACAGTTTGGCCATTGCCCTCTGAGAGCTTTAGTTGTGAATGAAACTGCATATACACATGTATAACTCAAAAATACAGCATGCTATGGCCGGGAATCGAACCCGGGTCAACTTCTTGGAAGGCAGCTATGCTTACCACCATACCACCATCGCAAGGACACTTGCTTTCGCAGTGCCGTGTCGCAAATCGGCGCCTGTAATTGATATCTAAAGTTCCATGCACACGGAACATGGTTTGAAGATAATTACTATCACAGAAACGCCTTTTTTTGCACGGTTTCGCTGGTCGCATTTCTTGTCCAACTGAGCAACAGGTAGCGTGGCCGAGTGGTCTAAGTCGCTGGATTTAGGTTCCAGTCTCTTCGGAGGCGTGGGTTTAAATCCCACCGCTGCCAGTTCGCATGCCGAACGTCAAGAGCAGGGCTGTGTGATGTCTGTCGGCAGCGCTTCCGTTTGAGTTTAGCTTTCATAAAATACATATTCTAAATCTGGCCCTGGTCAAAAGCCAACCAGGGATTCTTTACTTCCGCCAAATGGCCTGCCAGCAGGGGCCCGTACGGGAACAACATGAACCACGTTGTTGGCAGGATTCGAACCTGCGCGGGAAATTCCCAATGGATTTCTAGTCCATCGCCTTAACCACTCGGCCACAACAACTCATTAGCTACTTACGGGAACCTTTTCTTGTGCGTGTGTATGGGTTGTAGCCTTTTTTTCCTGCCGCCAAAAGTAGGAGGAGTTTTGAGGCCAAAGCGCATGCTTCTAAAGTTCAGAGGGATGGCAATGTCAATCAAGAGTCCGCAGTTGAATACTTATTTACTTTGCAAAGATCGATCGATCGAAAGAAATCAAAAGCCATAGGCTTAAAAATGGGGCACTGGCAAAGTAAACAAAATCCCATCACACACTTGAGCAGAAGAAGCCATTACTCTCAGGATTTAAATCTACGTGGGGAGACCCCAAAAGAACTCTTTGGCCTCATTAGTCATCCCTGTCAAGGCGTTGCTGAATAATCTCATGTGTTATAAACATCTTGGACTTAGGCTAAAATGCTATGCTGCACCTTACCACCCAAGTACGCTTGTAGTTTGGGAATTTTGTTCACTGACAATTGCCAGAAAACCTTTTTGATTCTGAAAATAGAGCTTATTTGAGCGTTTCTTCTATAACGTAACACAGCGCCATCGGAACCTTTTCTTGTGCGTGTGTATGGGTTGTAGCCTTTTTGTTCCTGCCGCCAAAAGTAGGAGGAGTTTTGAGGCCAAAGCGCATGCTTCTAAAGTTCAGAGGGATGGCAATGTCAACCAAGAGTCCGCAGTTGAATACTTATTTACTTTGCAAAGATCGATCGATCGATCGAAAGAAATCAAAAGCCATAGGCTTAAAAATGGGGCACTGGCAAAGTAAACAAAATCCCATCACACACTTGAGCAGAAGAAGCCATTACTCTCAGGATTTAAATCTACGTGGGGAGACCCCAAAAGAACTCTTTGGCCTCATTAGTCATCCCTGTCAAGGCGTTGCTGAATAATCTCATGTGTTATAAACATCTTGGACTTAGGCTAAAATGCTATGCTGCACCTTACCACCCAAGTACGCTTGTAGTTTGGGAATTTTGTTCACTGACAATTGCCAGAAAACCTTTTTGATTCTGAAAATAGAGCTTATTTGAGCGTTTCTTCTATAACGTAACACAGCGCCATCGGAACCTTTTCTTGTGCGTGTGTATGGGTTGTAGCCTTTTTTTCCTGCCGCCAAAAGTAGGAGGAGTTTTGAGGCCAAAGCGCATGCTTCTAAAGTTCAGAGGGATGGCAATGTCAACCAAGAGTCCGCAGTTGAATACTTATTTACTTTGCAAAGATCGATCGATCGATCGAAAGAAATCAAAAGCCATAGGCTTAAAAATGGGGCACTGGCAAAGTAAACAAAATCCCATCACACACTTGAGCAGAAGAAGCCATTACTCTCAGGATTTAAATCTACGTGGGGAGACCCCAAAAGAACTCTTTGGCCTCATTAGTCATCCCTGTCAAGGCGTTGCTGAATAATCTCATGTGTTATAAACATCTTGGACTTAGGCTAAAATGCTATGCTGCACCTTACCACCCAAGTACGCTTGTAGTTTGGGAATTTTGTTCACTGACAATTGCCAGAAAACCTTTTTGATTCTGAAAATAGAGCTTATTTGAGCGTTTCTTCTATAACGTAACACAGCGCCATCGGACCGGACCACTCGGGCTGCCTCTGTGGCGCAACGGTAGCGCGTCTGACTCCAGATCAGAAAGTTGCGTGTTCAACTTCACGTCAGCGTCATGTACTTTGTTGATTCTTGTTATAGTGGGTGAACAGCATTCACTCATTCATGTTATGGGGCTGTTTCATACCTGTCACTCCGCAATCATGCGATCTGCCATGAGGATTAGTTCAAATGCTCTAATACTCAACTGTTTGACAGTTTGGCCATTGCCCTCTGAGAGCTTTAGTTGTGAATGAAACTGCATATACACATGTATAACTCAAAAGTACAGCATGCGATGGCCGGGAATCTAACCCGGGTCAACTTCTTGGAAGGCAGCTATGCTTACCACTATACCACCATCGCAAGGACACATGCTTTCGCAGTGCCGTGTCGCAAATCGGCGCCTGTAATTGATATCTAAAGTTCCATGCATACGGAACATGGTTTGAAGATAATTACTATCATAGAAACGCCTTTTTTTGCACGGTTTCGCTGGTCGCATTTCTTGTCCAACTGAGCAACAGGTAGCGTGGCCGAGTGGTCTAAGTCGCTGGATTTAGGTTCCAGTCTCTTCGGAGGCGTGGGTTTAAATCCCACCGCTGCCAGTTCGCATGCCGAACGTCAAGAGCAGGGCTGTGTGATGTCTGTCGGCAGCGCTTCCGTTTGAGTTTAGCTTTCATAAAATACATATTCTAAATCTGGCCCTGGTCAAAAGCCAACCAGGGATTCTTTACTTCCGCCAAATGGCCTGCCAGCAGGGGCCCGTACGGGAACAACACAAACCACGTTGTTGGCAGGATTCAAACCTGCACGGGAAATTCCCAATGGATTTCTAGTCCATCGCCTTAACCACTCGGCCACAACAACTCATTAGCTGCTTACGGGAACCTTTTCTTGTGCGTGTGTATGGGTTGTAGCCTTTTTTTCCTGCCGCCAAAAGTAGGAGGAGTTTTGAGGCCAAAGCGCATGCTTCTAAAGTTCAGAGGGATGGCAATGTCAACCAAGAGTCCGCAGTTGAATACTTATTTACTTTGCAAAGATCGATCGATCGATCGAAAGAAATCAAAAGCCATAGGCTTAAAAATGGGGCACTGGCAAAGTAAACAAAATCCCATCACACACTTGAGCAGAAGAAGCCATTACTCTCAGGATTTAAATCTACGTGGGGAGACCCCAAAAGAACTCTTTGGCCTCATTAGTCATCCCTGTCAAGGCGTTGCTGAATAATCTCATGTGTTATAAACATCTTGGACTTAGGCTAAAATGCTATGCTGCACCTTACCACCCAAGTACGCTTGTAGTTTGGGAATTTTGTTCACTGACAATTGCCAGAAAACCTTTTTGATTCTGAAAATAGAGCTTATTTGAGCGTTTCTTCTATAACGTAACACAGCGCCATCGGAACCTTTTCTTGTGCGTGTGTATGGGTTGTAGCCTTTTTGTTCCTGCCGCCAAAAGTAGGAGGAGTTTTGAGGCCAAAGCGCATGCTTCTAAAGTTCAGAGGGATGGCAATGTCAACCAAGAGTCCGCAGTTGAATACTTATTTACTTTGCAAAGATCGATCGATCGATCGAAAGAAATCAAAAGCCATAGGCTTAAAAATGGGGCACTGGCAAAGTAAACAAAATCCCATCACACACTTGAGCAGAAGAAGCCATTACTCTCAGGATTTAAATCTACGTGGGGAGACCCCAAAAGAACTCTTTGGCCTCATTAGTCATCCCTGTCAAGGCGTTGCTGAATAATCTCATGTGTTATAAACATCTTGGACTTAGGCTAAAATGCTATGCTGCACCTTACCACCCAAGTACGCTTGTAGTTTGGGAATTTTGTTCACTGACAATTGCCAGAAAACCTTTTTGATTCTGAAAATAGAGCTTATTTGAGCGTTTCTTCTATAACGTAACACAGCGCCATCGGAACCTTTTCTTGTGCGTGTGTATGGGTTGTAGCCTTTTTTTCCTGCCGCCAAAAGTAGGAGGAGTTTTGAGGCCAAAGCGCATGCTTCTAATGTTCAGAGGGATGGCAATGTCAACCAAGAGTCCGCAGTTGAATACTTATTTACTTTGCAAAGATCGATCGATCGAAAGAAATCAAAAGCCATAGGCTTAAAAATGGGGCACTGGCAAAGTAAACAAAATCCCATCACACACTTGAGCAGAAGAAGCCATTACTCTCAGGATTTAAATCTACGTGGGGAGACCCCAAAAGAACTCTTTGGCCTCATTAGTCATCCCTGTCAAGGCGTTGCTGAATAATCTCATGTGTTATAAACATCTTGGACTTAGGCTAAAATGCTATGCTGCACCTTACCACCCAAGTACGCTTGTAGTTTGGGAATTTTGTTCACTGACAATTGCCAGAAAACCTTTTTGATTCTGAAAATAGAGCTTATTTGAGCGTTTCTTCTATAACGTAACACAGCGCCATCGGAACCTTTTCTTGTGCGTGTGTATGGGTTGTAGCCTTTTTTTCCTGCCGCCAAAAGTAGGAGGAGTTTTGAGGCCAAAGCGCATGCTTCTAAAGTTCAGAGGGATGGCAATGTCAACCAAGAGTCCGCAGTTGAATACTTATTTACTTTGCAAAGATCGATCGATCGATCGAAAGAAATCAAAAGCCATAGGCTTAAAAATGGGGCACTGGCAAAGTAAACAAAATCCCATCACACACTTGAGCAGAAGAAGCCATTACTCTCAGGATTTAAATCTACGTGGGGAGACCCCAAAAGAACTCTTTGGCCTCATTAGTCATCCCTGTCAAGGCGTTGCTGAATAATCTCATGTGTTATAAACATCTTGGACTTAGGCTAAAATGCTATGCTGCACCTTACCACCCAAGTACGCTTGTAGTTTGGGAATTTTGTTCACTGACAATTGCCAGAAAACCTTTTTGATTCTGAAAATAGAGCTTATTTGAGCGTTTCTTCTATAACGTAACACAGCGCCATCGGAACCTTTTCTTGTGCGTGTGTATGGGTTGTAGCCTTTTTTTCCTGCCGCCAAAAGTAGGAGGAGTTTTGAGGCCAAAGCCCATGCTTCTAAAGTTCAGAGGGATGGCAATGTCAACCAAGAGTCCGCAGTTGAATACTTATTTACTTTGCAAAGATCGATCGATCGAAAGAAATCAAAAGCCATAGGCTTAAAAATGGGGCACTGGCAAAGTAAACAAAATCCCATCACACACTTGAGCAGAAGAAGCCATTACTCTCAGGATTTAAATCTACGTGGGGAGACCCCAAAAGAACTCTTTGGCCTCATTAGTCATCCCTGTCAAGGCGTTGCTGAATAATCTCATGTGTTATAAACATCTTGGACTTAGGCTAAAATGCTATGCTGCACCTTACCACCCAAGTACGCTTGTAGTTTGGGAATTTTGTTCACTGACAATTGCCAGAAAACCTTTTTGATTCTGAAAATAGAGCTTATTTGAGCGTTTCTTCTATAACGTAACACAGCGCCATCGGAACCTTTTCTTGTGCGTGTGTATGGGTTGTAGCCTTTTTTTCCTGCCGCCAAAAGTAGGAGGAGTTTTGAGGCCAAAGCGCATGCTTCTAAAGTTCAGAGGGATGGCAATGTCAACCAAGAGTCCGCAGTTGAATACTTATTTACTTTGCAAAGATCGATCGATCGAAAGAAATCAAAAGCCATAGGCTTAAAAATGGGGCACTGGCAAAGTAAACAAAATCCCATCACACACTTGAGCAGAAGAAGCCATTACTCTCAGGATTTAAATCTACGTGGGGAGACCCCAAAAGAACTCTTTGGCCTCATTAGTCATCCCTGTCAAGGCGTTGCTGAATAATCTCATGTGTTATAAACATCTTGGACTTAGGCTAAAATGCTATGCTGCACCTTACCACCCAAGTACGCTTGTAGTTTGGGAATTTTGTTCACTGACAATTGCCAGAAAACCTTTTTGATTCTGAAAATAGAGCTTATTTGAGCGTTTCTTCTATAACGTAACACAGCGCCATCGGAACCTTTTCTTGTGCGTGTGTATGGGTTGTAGCCTTTTTTTCCTGCCGCCAAAAGTAGGAGGAGTTTTGAGGCCAAAGCGCATGCTTCTAAAGTTCAGAGGGATGGCAATGTCAACCAAGAGTCCGCAGTTGAATACTTATTTACTTTGCAAAGATCGATCGATCGAAAGAAATCAAAAGCCATAGGCTTAAAAATGGGGCACTGGCAAAGTAAACAAAATCCCATCACACACTTGAGCAGAAGAAGCCATTACTCTCAGGATTTAAATCTACGTGGGGAGACCCCAAAAGAACTCTTTGGCCTCATTAGTCATCCCTGTCAAGGCGTTGCTGAATAATCTCAAGTGTTATAAACATCTTGGACTTAGGCTAAAATGCTATGCTGCACCTTACCACCCAAGTACGCTTGTAGTTTGGGAATTTTGTTCACTGACAATTGCCAGAAAACCTTTTTGATTCTGAAAATAGAGCTTATTTGAGCGTTTCTTCTATAACGTAACACAGCGCCATCGGAACCTTTTCTTGTGCGTGTGTATGGGTTGTAGCCTTTTTGTTCCTGCCGCCAAAAGTAGGAGGAGTTTTGAGGCCAAAGCGCATGCTTCTAAAGTTCAGAGGGATGGCAATGTCAACCAAGAGTCCGCAGTTGAATACTTATTTACTTTGCAAAGATCGATCGATCGATCGAAAGAAATCAAAAGCCATAGGCTTAAAAATGGGGCACTGGCAAAGTAAACAAAATCCCATCACACACTTGAGCAGAAGAAGCCATTACTCTCAGGATTTAAATCTACGTGGGGAGACCCCAAAAGAACTCTTTGGCCTCATTAGTCATCCCTGTCAAGGCGTTGCTGAATAATCTCATGTGTTATAAACATCTTGGACTTAGGCTAAAATGCTATGCTGCACCTTACCACCCAAGTACGCTTGTAGTTTGGGAATTTTGTTCACTGACAATTGCCAGAAAACCTTTTTGATTCTGAAAATAGAGCTTATTTGAGCGTTTCTTCTATAACGTAACACAGCGCCATCGGAACCTTTTCTTGTGCGTGTGTATGGGTTGTAGCCTTTTTTTCCTGCCGCCAAAAGTAGGAGGAGTTTTGAGGCCAAAGCGCATGCTTCTAAAGTTCAGAGGGATGGCAATGTCAACCAAGAGTCCGCAGTTGAATACTTATTTACTTTGCAAAGATCGATCGATCGAAAGAAATCAAAAGCCATAGGCTTAAAAATGGGGCACTGGCAAAGTAAACAAAATCCCATCACACACTTGAGCAGAAGAAGCCATTACTCTCAGGATTTAAATCTACGTGGGGAGACCCCAAAAGAACTCTTTGGCCTCATTAGTCATCCCTGTCAAGGCGTTGCTGAATAATCTCATGTGTTATAAACATCTTGGACTTAGGCTAAAATGCTATGCTGCACCTTACCACCCAAGTACGCTTGTAGTTTGGGAATTTTGTTCACTGACAATTGCCAGAAAACCTTTTTGATTCTGAAAATAGAGCTTATTTGAGCGTTTCTTCTATAACGTAACACAGCGCCATCGGAACCTTTTCTTGTGCGTGTGTATGGGTTGTAGCCTTTTTTTCCTGCCGCCAAAAGTAGGAGGAGTTTTGAGGCCAAAGCGCATGCTTCTAAAGTTCAGAGGGATGGCAATGTCAACCAAGAGTCCGCAGTTGAATACTTATTTACTTTGCAAAGATCGATCGATCGAAAGAAATCAAAAGCCATAGGCTTAAAAATGGGGCACTGGCAAAGTAAACAAAATCCCATCACACACTTGAGCAGAAGAAGCCATTACTCTCAGGATTTAAATCTACGTGGGGAGACCCCAAAAGAACTCTTTGGCCTCATTAGTCATCCCTGTCAAGGCGTTGCTGAATAATCTCATGTGTTATAAACATCTTGGACTTAGGCTAAAATGCTATGCTGCACCTTACCACCCAAGTACGCTTGTAGTTTGGGAATTTTGTTCACTGACAATTGCCAGAAAACCTTTTTGATTCTGAAAATAGAGCTTATTTGAGCGTTTCTTCTATAACGTAACACAGCGCCATCGGACCGGACCACTCGGGCTGCCTCTGTGGCGCAACGGTAGCGCGTCTGACTCCAGATCAGAAAGTTGCGTGTTCAACTTCACGTCAGCGTCATGTACTTTGTTGATTCTTGTTATAGTGGGTGAACAGCATTCACTCATTCATGTTATGGGGCTGTTTCATACCTGTCACTCCGCAATCATGCGATCTGCCAAGAGGATTAGTTCAAATGCTCTAATACTCAACTGTTTGACAGTTTGGCCATTGCCCTCTGAGAGCTTTAGTTGTGAATGAAACTGCATATACACATGTATAACTCAAAAGAACAGCATGCGATGGCCGGGAATCGAACCCGGGTCAACTGCTTGGAAGGCAGCTATGCTTACCACTATACCACCATCGCAAGGACACATGCTTTCGCAGTGCCGTGTCGCAAATCGGCGCCTGTAATTGATATCTAAAGTTCCATGCACACGGAACATGGTTTGAAGATAATTACTATCATAGAAACGCCTTTTTTTGCACGGTTTCGCTGGTCGCATTTCTTGTCCAACTGAGCAACAGGTAGCGTGGCCGAGTGGTCTAAGGCGCTGGATTTAGGTTCCAGTCTCTTCGGAGGCGTGGGTTTAAATCCCACCGCTGCCAGTTCGCATGCCGAACGTCAAGAGCAGGGCTGTGTGATGTCTGTCGGCAGCGCTTCCGTTTGAGTTTAGCTTTCATAAAATACATATTCTAAATCTGGCCCTGGTCAAAAGCCAACCAGGGATTCTTTACTTCCGCCAAATGGCCTGCCAGCAGGGGCCCGTACGGGAACAACATGAACCACGTTGTTGGCAGGATTCGAACCTGCGCGGAAAATTCCCAATGGATTTCTAGTCCAACAACTCATTAGCTGCTTACGGGAACCTTTTCTTGTGCGTGTGTATGGGTTGTAGCCTTTTTTTTCCTGCCGCCAAAAGTAGGAGGAGTTTTGAGGCCAAAGCGCATGCTTCTGAAGTTCAGAGGGATGGCAATGTCAATCAAGAGTCCGCAGTTGAATACTTATTTACTTTGCAAAGATCGATCGATCGATCGAAAGAAATCAAAAGCCATAGGCTTAAAAATGGGGCACTGGCAAAGTAAACAAAATCCCATCACACACTTGAGCAGAAGAAGCCATTACTCTCAGGATTTAAATCTACGTGGGGAGACCCCAAAAGAACTCTTTGGCCTCATTAGTCATCCCTGTCAAGGCGTTGCTGAATAATCTCATGTGTTATAAACATCTTGGACTTAGGCTAAAATGCTATGCTGCACCTTACCACCCAAGTACGCTTGTAGTTTGGGAATTTTGTTCACTGACAATTGCCAGAAAACCTTTTTGATTCTGAAAATAGAGCTTATTTGAGCGTTTCTTCTATAACGTAACAGAGCGCCATCGGAACCTTTTCTTGTGCGTGTGTATGGGTTGTAGCCTTTTTTTCCTGCCGCCAAAAGTAGGAGGAGTTTTGAGGCCAAAGCGCATGCTTCTGAAGTTCAGAGGGATGGCAATGTCAATCAAGAGTCCGCAGTTGAATACTTATTTACTTTGCAAAGATCGATCGATCGATCGATCGAAAGAAATCAAAAGCCATAGGCTTAAAAATGGGGCACTGGCAAAGTAAACAAAATCCCATCACACACTTGAGCAGAAGAAGCCATTACTCTCAGGATTTAAATCTACGTGGGGAGACCCCAAAAGAACTCTTTGGCCTCATTAGTCATCCCTGTCAAGGCGTTGCTGAATAATCTCATGTGTTATAAACATCTTGGACTTAGGCTAAAATGCTATGCTGCACCTTACCACCCAAGTACGCTTGTAGTTTGGGAATTTTGTTCACTGACAATTGCCAGAAAACCTTTTTGATTCTGAAAATAGAGCTTATTTGAGCGTTTCTTCTATAACGTAACACAGCGCCATCGGAACCTTTTCTTGTGCGTGTGTATGGGTTGTAGCCTTTTTGTTCCTGCCGCCAAAAGTAGGAGGAGTTTTGAGGCCAAAGCGCATGCTTCTAAAGTTCAGAGGGATGGCAATGTCAACCAAGAGTCCGCAGTTGAATACTTATTTACTTTGCAAAGATCGATCGATCGATCGAAAGAAATCAAAAGCCATAGGCTTAAAAATGGGGCACTGGCAAAGTAAACAAAATCCCATCACACACTTGAGCAGAAGAAGCCATTACTCTCAGGATTTAAATCTACGTGGGGAGACCCCAAAAGAACTCTTTGGCCTCATTAGTCATCCCTGTCAAGGCGTTGCTGAATAATCTCATGTGTTATAAACATCTTGGACTTAGGCTAAAATGCTATGCTGCACCTTACCACCCAAGTACGCTTGTAGTTTGGGAATTTTGTTCACTGACAATTGCCAGAAAACCTTTTTGATTCTGAAAATAGAGCTTATTTGAGCGTTTCTTCTATAACGTAACACAGCGCCATCGGAACCTTTTCTTGTGCGTGTGTATGGGTTGTAGCCTTTTTTTCCTGCCGCCAAAAGTAGGAGGAGTTTTGAGGCCAAAGCGCATGCTTCTAAAGTTCAGAGGGATGGCAATGTCAACCAAGAGTCCGCAGTTGAATACTTATTTACTTTGCAAAGATCGATCGATCGAAAGAAATCAAAAGCCATAGGCTTAAAAATGGGGCACTGGCAAAGTAAACAAAATCCCATCACACACTTGAGCAGAAGAAGCCATTACTCTCAGGATTTAAATCTACGTGGGGAGACCCCAAAAGAACTCTTTGGCCTCATTAGTCATCCCTGTCAAGGCGTTGCTGAATAATCTCATGTGTTATAAACATCTTGGACTTAGGCTAAAATGCTATGCTGCACCTTACCACCCAAGTACGCTTGTAGTTTGGGAATTTTGTTCACTGACAATTGCCAGAAAACCTTTTTGATTCTGAAAATAGAGCTTATTTGAGCTTTTCTTCTATAACGTAACACAGCGCCATCGGAACCTTTTCTTGTGCGTGTGTATGGGTTGTAGCCTTTTTTTCCTGCCGCCAAAAGTAGGAGGAGTTTTGAGGCCAAAGCGCATGCTTCTAAAGTTCAGAGGGATGGCAATGTCAACCAAGAGTCCGCAGTTGAATACTTATTTACTTTGCAAAGATCGATCGATCGAAAGAAATCAAAAGCCATAGGCTTAAAAATGGGGCACTGGCAAAGTAAACAAAATCCCATCACACACTTGAGCAGAAGAAGCCATTACTCTCAGGATTTAAATCTACGTGGGGAGACCCCAAAAGAACTCTTTGGCCTCATTAGTCATCCCTGTCAAGGCGTTGCTGAATAATCTCATGTGTTATAAACATCTTGGACTTAGGCTAAAATGCTATGCTGCACCTTACCACCCAAGTACGCTTGTAGTTTGGGAATTTTGTTCACTGACAATTGCCAGAAAACCTTTTTGATTCTGAAAATAGAGCTTATTTGAGCGTTTCTTCTATAACGTAACACAGCGCCATCGGACCAGACCACTCGGGCTGCCTCTGTGGCGCAACGGTAGCGCGTCTGACTCCAGATCAGAAAGTTGCGTATTCAACTTCACGTCAGCGTCATGTACTTTGTTGATTCTTGTTATAGTGGGTGAACAGCATTCACTCATTCATGTTATGGGGCTGTTTCATACCTGTCACTCCGCAATCATGCGATCTGCCAAGAGGATTAGTTCAAATGCTCTAATACTCAACTGTTTGACAGTTTGGCCATTGCCCTCTGAGAGCTTTAGTTGTGAATGAAACTGCATATACACATGTATAACTCAAAAGAACAGCATGCGATGGCCGGGAATCGAACCCGGGTCAACTGCTTGGAAGGCAGCTATGCTTACCACTATACCACCATCGCAAGGACACATGCTTTCGCAGTGCCGTGTCGCAAATCGGCGCCTGTAATTGATATCTAAAGTTCCATGCACACGGAACATGGTTTGAAGATAATTACTATCATAGAAACGCCTTTTTTTGCACGGTTTCGCTGGTCGCATTTCTTGTCCAACTGAGCAACAGGTAGCGTGGCCGAGTGGTCTAAGGCGCTGGATTTAGGTTCCAGTCTCTTCGGAGGCGTGGGTTTAAATCCCACCGCTGCCAGTTCGCATGCCGAACGTCAAGAGCAGGGCTGTGTGATGTCTGTCGGCAGCGCTTCCGTTTGAGTTTAGCTTTCATAAAATACATATTCTAAATCTGGCCCTGGTCAAAAGCCAACCAGGGATTCTTTACTTCCGCCAAATGGCCTGCCAGCAGGGGCCCGTACGGGAACAACATGAACCACGTTGTTGGCAGGATTCGAACCTGCGCGGGAAATTCCCAATGGATTTCTAGTCCAACAACTCATTAGCTGCTTACGGGAACCTTTTCTTGTGCGTGTGTATGGGTTGTAGCCTTTTTTTTCCTGCCGCCAAAAGTAGGAGGAGTTTTGAGGCCAAAGCGCATGCTTCTGAAGTTCAGAGGGATGGCAATGTCAATCAAGAGTCCGCAGTTGAATACTTATTTACTTTGCAAAGATCGATCGATCGATCGATCGAAAGAAATCAAAAGCCATAGGCTTAAAAATGGGGCACTGGCAAAGTAAACAAAATCCCATCACACACTTGAGCAGAAGAAGCCATTACTCTCAGGATTTAAATCTACGTGGGGAGACCCCAAAAGAACTCTTTGGCCTCATTAGTCATCCCTGTCAAGGCGTTGCTGAATAATCTCATGTGTTATAAACATCTTGGACTTAGGCTAAAATGCTATGCTGCACCTTACCACCCAAGTACGCTTGTAGTTTGGGAATTTTGTTCACTGACAATTGCCAGAAAACCTTTTTGATTCTGAAAATAGAGCTTATTTGAGCGTTTTTTCTATAACGTAACACAGCGCCATCGGAACCTTTTCTTGTGCGTGTGTATGGGTTGTAGCCTTTTTTTCCTGCCGCCAAAAGTAGGAGGAGTTTTGAGGCCAAAGCGCATGCTTCTGAAGTTCAGAGGGATGGCAATGTCAATCAAGAGTCCGCAGTTGAATACTTATTTACTTTGCAAAGATCGATCGATCAATCGATCGAAAGAAATCAAAAGCCATAGGCTTAAAAATGGGGCACTGGCAAAGTAAACAAAATCCCATCACACACTTGAGCAGAAGAAGCCATTACTCTCAGGATTTAAATCTACGTGGGGAGACCCCAAAAGAACTCTTTGGCCTCATTAGTCATCCCTGTCAAGGCGTTGCTGAATAATCTCATGTGTTATAAACATCTTGGACTTAGGCTAAAATGCTATGCTGCACCTTACCACCCAAGTACGCTTGTAGTTTGGGAATTTTGTTCACTGACAATTGCCAGAAAACCTTTTTGATTCTGAAAATAGAGCTTATTTGAGCGTTTCTTCTATAACGTAACACAGCGCCATCGGAACCTTTTCCTGTGCGTGTGTATGGGTTGTAGCCTTTTTTTCCTGCCGCCAAAAGTAGGAGGAGTTTTGAGGCCAAAGCGCATGCTTCTGAAGTTCAGAGGGATGGCAATGTCAATCAAGAGTCCGCAGTTGAATACTTATTTACTTTGCAAAGATCGATCGATCGATCGATCGAAAGAAATCAAAAGCCATAGGCTTAAAAATGGGGCACTGGCAAAGTAAACAAAATCCCATCACACACTTGAGCAGAAGAAGCCATTACTCTCAGGATTTAAATCTACGTGGGGAGACCCCAAAAGAACTCTTTGGCCTCATTAGTCATCCCTGTCAAGGCGTTGCTGAATAATCTCATTTGTTATAAACATCTTGGACTTAGGCTAAAATGCTATGCTGCACCTTACCACCCAAGTACGCTTGTAGTTTGGGAATTTTGTTCACTGACAATTGCCAGAAAACCTTTTTGATTCTGAAAATAGAGCTTATTTGAGCGTTTCTTCTATAACGTAACACAGCGCCATCGGAACCTTTTCTTGTGCGTGTGTATGGGTTGTAGCCTTTTTTTCCTCTAGCCAAAAGTAGGAGGAGTTTTGAGGCCAAAGCGCATGCTTCTAAAGTTCAGAGGTATGGCAATGTCAACCAAGAGTCCGCAGTTGAATACTTATTTACTTTGCAAAGATCGATCGATCGATCGAAAGAAATCAAAAGCCATAGGCTTAAAAATGGGGCACTGGCAAAGTAAACAAAATCCCATCACACACTTGAGCAGAAGAAGCCATTAGTCTCAGGATTTAAATCTACGTGGGGAGACCCCAAAAGAACTCTTTGGCCTCATTAGTCATCCCTGTCAAGGCGTTGCTGAATAATTTCATGTGTTATAAACATCTTGGACTTAGGCTAAAATGCTATGCTGCACCTTACCACCCAAGTACGCTTGTAGTTTGGGAATTTTGTTCACTGACAATTGCCAGAAAACCTTTTTGATTCTGAAAATAGAGCTTATTTGAGCGTTTCTTCTATAACGTAACACAGCGCCATCGGAACCTTTTCTTGTGCGTGTGTATGGGTTGTAGCCTTTTTTTCCTGCCGCCAAAAGTAGGAGGAGTTTTGAGGCCAAAGCGCATGCTTCTAAAGTTCAGAGGGATGGCAATGTCAACCAAGAGTCCGCAGTTGAATACTTATTTACTTTGCAAAGATCGATCGATCGATCGAAAGAAATCAAAAGCCATAGGCTTAAAAATGGGGCACTGGCAAAGTAAACAAAATCCCATCACACACTTGAGCAGAAGAAGCCATTAGTCTCAGGATTTAAATCTACGTGGGGAGACCCCAAAAGAACTCTTTGGCCTCATTAGTCATCCCTGTCAAGGCGTTGCTGAATAATCTCATGTGTTATAAACATCTTGGACTTAGGCTAAAATGCTATGCTGCACCTTACCACCCAAGTACGCTTGTAGTTTGGGAATTTTGTTCACTGACAATTGCCAGAAAACCTTTTTGATTCTGAAAATAGAGCTTATTTGAGCGTTTCTTCTATAATGTAACACAGCGCCATCGGAACCTTTTCTTGTGCGTGTGTATGGGTTGTAGCCTTTTTTTCCTGCCGCCAAAAGTAGGAGGAGTTTTGAGGCCAAAGCGCATGCTTCTAAAGTTCAGAGGTATGGCAATGTCAACCAAGAGTCCGCAGTTGAATACTTATTTACTTTGCAAAGATCGATCGATCGATCGAAAGAAATCAAAAGCCATAGGCTTAAAAATGGGGCACTGGCAAAGTAAACAAAATCCCATCACACACTTGAGCAGAAGAAGCCATTACTCTCAGGATTTAAATCTACGTGGGGAGACCCCAAAAGAACTCTTTGGCCTCATTAGTCATCCCTGTCAAGGCGTTGCTGAATAATCTCATGTGTTATAAACATCTTGGACTTAGGCTAAAATGCTATGCTACACCTTACCACCCAAGTACGCTTGTAGTTTGGGAATTTTGTTCACTGACAATTGCCAGAAAACCTTTTTGATTCTGAAAATAGAGCTTATTTGAGCGTTTCTTCTATAACGTAACACAGCGCCATCGGAACCTTTTCTTGTGCGTGTGTATGGGTTGTAGCCTTTTTGTTCCTGCCGCCAAAAGTAGGAGGAGTTTTGAGGCCAAAGCGCATGCTTCTAAAGTTCAGAGGGATGGCAATGTCAACCAAGAGTCCGCAGTTGAATACTTATTTACTTTGCAAAGATCGATCGATCGATCGAAAGAAATCAAAAGCCATAGGCTTAAAAATGGGGCACTGGCAAAGTAAACAAAATCCCATCACACACTTGAGCAGAAGAAGCCATTACTCTCAGGATTTAAATCTACGTGGGGAGACCCCAAAAGAACTCTTTGGCCTCATTAGTCATCCCTGTCAAGGCGTTGCTGAATAATCTCATGTGTTATAAACATCTTGGACTTAGGCTAAAATGCTATGCTGCACCTTACCACCCAAGTACGCTTGTAGTTTGGGAATTTTGTTCACTGACAATTGCCAGAAAACCTTTTTGATTCTGAAAATAGAGCTTATTTGAGCTTTTCTTCTATAACGTAACACAGCGCCATCGGAACCTTTTCTTGTGCGTGTGTATGGGTTGTAGCCTTTTTTTCCTGCCGCCAAAAGTAGGAGGAGTTTTGAGGCCAAAGCGCATGCTTCTAAAGTTCAGAGGGATGGCAATGTCAACCAAGAGTCCGCAGTTGAATACTTATTTACTTTGCAAAGATCGATCGATCGAAAGAAATCAAAAGCCATAGGCTTAAAAATGGGGCACTGGCAAAGTAAACAAAATCCCATCACACACTTGAGCAGAAGAAGCCATTACTCTCAGGATTTAAATCTACGTGGGGAGACCCCAAAAGAACTCTTTGGCCTCATTAGTCATCCCTGTCAAGGCGTTGCTGAATAATCTCATGTGTTATAAACATCTTGGACTTAGGCTAAAATGCTATGCTGCACCTTACCACCCAAGTACGCTTGTAGTTTGGGAATTTTGTTCACTGACAATTGCCAGAAAACCTTTTTGATTCTGAAAATAGAGCTTATTTGAGCGTTTCTTCTATAACGTAACACAGCGCCATCGGACCGGACCACTCGGGCTGCCTCTGTGGCGCAACGGTAGCGCGTCTGACTCCAGATCAGAAAGTTGCGTATTCAACTTCACGTCAGCGTCATGTACTTTGTTGATTCTTGTTATAGTGGGTGAACAGCATTCACTCATTCATGTTATGGGGCTGTTTCATACCTGTCACTCCGCAATCATGCGATCTGCCAAGAGGATTAGTTCAAATGCTCTAATACTCAACTGTTTGACAGTTTGGCCATTGCCCTCTGAGAGCTTTAGTTGTGAATGAAACTGCATATACACATGTATAACTCAAAAGAACAGCATGCGATGGCCGGGAATCGAACCCGGGTCAACTGCTTGGAAGGCAGCTATGCTTACCACTATACCACCATCGCAAGGACACATGCTTTCGCAGTGCCGTGTCGCAAATCGGCGCCTGTAATTGATATCTAAAGTTCCATGCACACGGAACATGGTTTGAAGATAATTACTATCATAGAAACGCCTTTTTTTGCACGGTTTCGCTGGTCGCATTTCTTGTCCAACTGAGCAACAGGTAGCGTGGCCGAGTGGTCTAAGGCGCTGGATTTAGGTTCCAGTCTCTTCGGAGGCGTGGGTTTAAATCCCACCGCTGCCAGTTCGCATGCCGAACGTCAAGAGCAGGGCTGTGTGATGTCTGTCGGCAGCGCTTCCGTTTGAGTTTAGCTTTCATAAAATACATATTCTAAATCTGGCCCTGGTCAAAAGCCAACCAGGGATTCTTTACTTCCGCCAAATGGCCTGCCAGCAGGGGCCCGTACGGGAACAACATGAACCACGTTGTTGGCAGGATTCGAACCTGCGCGGGAAATTCCCAATGGATTTCTAGTCCAACAACTCATTAGCTGCTTACGGGAACCTTTTCTTGTGCGTGTGTATGGGTTGTAGCCTTTTTTTTCCTGCCGCCAAAAGTAGGAGGAGTTTTGAGGCCAAAGCGCATGCTTCTGAAGTTCAGAGGGATGGCAATGTCAATCAAGAGTCCGCAGTTGAATACTTATTTACTTTGCAAAGATCGATCGATCGATCGATCGAAAGAAATCAAAAGCCATAGGCTTAAAAATGGGGCACTGGCAAAGTAAACAAAATCCCATCACACACTTGAGCAGAAGAAGCCATTACTCTCAGGATTTAAATCTACGTGGGGAGACCCCAAAAGAACTCTTTGGCCTCATTAGTCATCCCTGTCAAGGCGTTGCTGAATAATCTCATGTGTTATAAACATCTTGGACTTAGGCTAAAATGCTATGCTGCACCTTACCACCCAAGTACGCTTGTAGTTTGGGAATTTTGTTCACTGACAATTGCCAGAAAACCTTTTTGATTCTGAAAATAGAGCTTATTTGAGCGTTTCTTCTATAACGTAACACAGCGCCATCGGAACCTTTTCTTGTGCGTGTGTATGGGTTGTAGCCTTTTTTTCCTGCCGCCAAAAGTAGGAGGAGTTTTGAGGCCAAAGCGCATGCTTCTGAAGTTCAGAGGGATGGCAATGTCAATCAAGAGTCCGCAGTTGAATACTTATTTACTTTGCAAAGATCGATCGATCAATCGATCGAAAGAAATCAAAAGCCATAGGCTTAAAAATGGGGCACTGGCAAAGTAAACAAAATCCCATCACACACTTGAGCAGAAGAAGCCATTACTCTCAGGATTTAAATCTACGTGGGGAGACCCCAAAAGAACTCTTTGGCCTCATTAGTCATCCCTGTCAAGGCGTTGCTGAATAATCTCATGTGTTATAAACATCTTGGACTTAGGCTAAAATGCTATGCTGCACCTTACCACCCAAGTACGCTTGTAGTTTGGGAATTTTGTTCACTGACAATTGCCAGAAAACCTTTTTGATTCTGAAAATAGAGCTTATTTGAGCGTTTCTTCTATAACGTAACACAGCGCCATCGGAACCTTTTCCTGTGCGTGTGTATGGGTTGTAGCCTTTTTTTCCTGCCGCCAAAAGTAGGAGGAGTTTTGAGGCCAAAGCGCATGCTTCTGAAGTTCAGAGGGATGGCAATGTCAATCAAGAGTCCGCAGTTGAATACTTATTTACTTTGCAAAGATCGATCGATCGATCGATCGAAAGAAATCAAAAGCCATAGGCTTAAAAATGGGGCACTGGCAAAGTAAACAAAATCCCATCACACACTTGAGCAGAAGAAGCCATTACTCTCAGGATTTAAATCTACGTGGGGAGACCCCAAAAGAACTCTTTGGCCTCATTAGTCATCCCTGTCAAGGCGTTGCTGAATAATCTCATTTGTTATAAACATCTTGGACTTAGGCTAAAATGCTATGCTGCACCTTACCACCCAAGTACGCTTGTAGTTTGGGAATTTTGTTCACTGACAATTGCCAGAAAACCTTTTTGATTCTGAAAATAGAGCTTATTTGAGCGTTTCTTCTATAACGTAACACAGCGCCATCGGAACCTTTTCTTGTGCGTGTGTATGGGTTGTAGCCTTTTTTTCCTCTAGCCAAAAGTAGGAGGAGTTTTGAGGCCAAAGCGCATGCTTCTAAAGTTCAGAGGTATGGCAATGTCAACCAAGAGTCCGCAGTTGAATACTTATTTACTTTGCAAAGATCGATCGATCGATCGAAAGAAATCAAAAGCCATAGGCTTAAAAATGGGGCACTGGCAAAGTAAACAAAATCCCATCACACACTTGAGCAGAAGAAGCCATTAGTCTCAGGATTTAAATCTACGTGGGGAGACCACAAAAGAACTCTTTGGCCTCATTAGTCATCCCTGTCAAGGCGTTGCTGAATAATTTCATGTGTTATAAACATCTTGGACTTAGGCTAAAATGCTATGCTGCACCTTACCACCCAAGTACGCTTGTAGTTTGGGAATTTTGTTCACTGACAATTGCCAGAAAACCTTTTTGATTCTGAAAATAGAGCTTATTTGAGCGTTTCTTCTATAACGTAACACAGCGCCATCGGAACCTTTTCTTGTGCGTGTGTATGGGTTGTAGCCTTTTTTTCCTGCCGCCAAAAGTAGGAGGAGTTTTGAGGCCAAAGCGCATGCTTCTAAAGTTCAGAGGGATGGCAATGTCAACCAAGAGTCCGCAGTTGAATACTTATTTACTTTGCAAAGATCGATCGATCGATCGAAAGAAATCAAAAGCCATAGGCTTAAAAATGGGGCACTGGCAAAGTAAACAAAATCCCATCACACACTTGAGCAGAAGAAGCCATTAGTCTCAGGATTTAAATCTACGTGGGGAGACCCCAAAAGAACTCTTTGGCCTCATTAGTCATCCCTGTCAAGGCGTTGCTGAATAATCTCATGTGTTATAAACATCTTGGACTTAGGCTAAAATGCTATGCTGCACCTTACCACCCAAGTACGCTTGTAGTTTGGGAATTTTGTTCACTGACAATTGCCAGAAAACCTTTTTGATTCTGAAAATAGAGCTTATTTGAGCGTTTCTTCTATAATGTAACACAGCGCCATCGGAACCTTTTCTTGTGCGTGTGTATGGGTTGTAGCCTTTTTTTCCTGCCGCCAAAAGTAGGAGGAGTTTTGAGGCCAAAGCGCATGCTTCTAAAGTTCAGAGGTATGGCAATGTCAACCAAGAGTCCGCAGTTGAATACTTATTTACTTTGCAAAGATCGATCGATCGATCGAAAGAAATCAAAAGCCATAGGCTTAAAAATGGGGCACTGGCAAAGTAAACAAAATCCCATCACACACTTGAGCAGAAGAAGCCATTACTCTCAGGATTTAAATCTACGTGGGGAGACCCCAAAAGAACTCTTTGGCCTCATTAGTCATCCCTGTCAAGGCGTTGCTGAATAATCTCATGTGTTATAAACATCTTGGACTTAGGCTAAAATGCTATGCTGCACCTTACCACCCAAGTACGCTTGTAGTTTGGGAATTTTGTTCACTGACAATTGCCAGAAAACCTTTTTGATTCTGAAAATAGAGCTTATTTGAGCGTTTCTTCTATAACGTAACACAGCGCCATCGGAACCTTTTCTTGTGCGTGTGTATGGGTTGTAGCCTTTTTGTTCCTGCCGCCAAAAGTAGGAGGAGTTTTGAGGCCAAAGCGCATGCTTCTAAAGTTCAGAGGGATGGCAATGTCAACCAAGAGTCCGCAGTTGAATACTTATTTACTTTGCAAAGATCGATCGATCGATCGAAAGAAATCAAAAGCCATAGGCTTAAAAATGGGGCACTGGCAAAGTAAACAAAATCCCATCACACACTTGAGCAGAAGAAGCCATTAGTCTCAGGATTTAAATCTACGTGGGGAGACCCCAAAAGAACTCTTTGGCCTCATTAGTCATCCCTGTCAAGGCGTTGCTGAATAATCTCATGTGTTATAAACATCTTGGACTTAGGCTAAAATGCTATGCTGCACCTTACCACCCAAGTACGCTTGTAGTTTGGGAATTTTGTTCACTGACAATTGCCAGAAAACCTTTTTGATTCTGAAAATAGAGCTTATTTGAGCGTTTCTTCTATAATGTAACACAGCGCCATCGGAACCTTTTCTTGTGCGTGTGTATGGGTTGAAGCCTTTTTTTCCTGCCGCCAAAAGTAGGAGGAGTTTTGAGGCCAAAGCGCATGCTTCTAAAGTTCAGAGGTATGGCAATGTCAACCAAGAGTCCGCAGTTGAATACTTATTTACTTTGCAAAGATCGATCGATCGATCGAAAGAAATCAAAAGCCATAGGCTTAAAAATGGGGCACTGGCAAAGTAAACAAAATCCCATCACACACTTGAGCAGAAGAAGCCATTACTCTCAGGATTTAAATCTACGTGGGGAGACCCCAAAAGAACTCTTTGGCCTCATTAGTCATCCCTGTCAAGGCGTTGCTGAATAATCTCATGTGTTATAAACATCTTGGACTTAGGCTAAAATGCTATGCTGCACCTTACCACCCAAGTACGCTTGTAGTTTGGGAATTTTGTTCACTGACAATTGCCAGAAAACCTTTTTGATTCTGAAAATAGAGCTTATTTGAGCGTTTCTTCTATAACGTAACACAGCGCCATCGGAACCTTTTCTTGTGCGTGTGTATGGGTTGTAGCCTTTTTTTCCTCTAGCCAAAAGTAGGAGGAGTTTTGAGGCCAAAGCGCATGCCTCTAAAGTTCAGAGGGATGGCAATGTCAACCAAGAGTCCGCAGTTGAATACTTATTTACTTTGCAAAGATCGATCGATCGATCGAAAGAAATCAAAAGCCATAGGCTTAAAAATGGGGCACTGGCAAAGTAAACAAAATCCCATCACACACTTGAGCAGAAGAAGCCATTACTCTCAGGATTTAAATCTACGTGGGGAGACCCCAAAAGAACTCTTTGGCCTCATTAGTCATCCCTGTCAAGGCGTTGCTGAATAATCTCATGTGTTATAAACATCTTGGACTTAGGCTAAAATGCTATGCTGCACCTTACCACCCAAGTACGCTTGTAGTTTGGGAATTTTGTTCACTGACAATTGCCAGAAAACCTTTTTGATTCTGAAAATAGAGCTTATTTGAGCGTTTCTTCTATAACGTAACACAGCGCCATCGGAACCTTTTCTTGTGCGTGTGTATGGGTTGTAGCCTTTTTTTCCTGCCGCCAAAAGTAGGAGGAGTTTTGAGGCCAAAGCGCATGCTTCTAAAGTTCAGAGGGATGGCAATGTCAACCAAGAGTCCGCAGTTGAATACTTATTTACTTTGCAAAGATCGATCGATCGATCGAAAGAAATCAAAAGCCATAGGCTTAAAAATGGGGCACTGGCAAAGTAAACAAAATCCCATCACACACTTGAGCAGAAGAAGCCATTACTCTCAGGATTTAAATCTACGTGGGGAGACCCCAAAAGAACTCTTTGGCCTCATTAGTCATCCCTGTCAAGGCGTTGCTGAATAATCTCATGTGTTATAAACATCTTGGACTTAGGCTAAAATGCTATGCTGCACCTTACCACCAAAGTACGCTTGTAGTTTGGGAATTTTGTTCACTGACAATTGCCAGAAAACCTTTTTGATTCTGAAAATAGAGCTTATTTGAGCGTTTCTTCTATAACGTAACACAGCGCCATCGGAACCTTTTCTTGTGCGTGTGTATGGGTTGTAGCCTTTTTTTCCTGCCGCCAAAAGTAGGAGGAGTTTTGAGGCCAAAGCGCATGCTTCTAAAGTTCAGAGGGATGGCAATGTCAACCAAGAGTCCGCAGTTGAATACTTATTTACTTTGCAAAGATCGATCGATCGATCGAAAGAAATCAAAAGCCATAGGCTTAAAAATGGGGCACTGGCAAAGTAAACAAAATCCCATCACACACTTGAGCAGAAGAAGCCATTACTCTCAGGATTTAAATCTACGTGGGGAGACCCCAAAAGAACTCTTTGGCCTCATTAGTCATCCCTGTCAAGGCGTTGCTGAATAATCTCATGTGTTATAAACATCTTGGACTTAGGCTAAAATGCTATGCTGCACCTTACCACCCAAGTACGCTTGTAGTTTGGGAATTTTGTTCACTGACAATTGCCAGAAAACCTTTTTGATTCTGAAAATAGAGCTTATTTGAGCGTTTCTTCTATAACGTAACACAGCGCCATCGGAACCTTTTCTTGTGCGTGTGTATGGGTTGTAGCCTTTTTTTCCTCTAGCCAAAAGTAGGAGGAGTTTTGAGGCCAAAGCGCATGCCTCTAAAGTTCAGAGGGATGGCAATGTCAACCAAGAGTCCGCAGTTGAATACTTATTTACTTTGCAAAGATCGATCGATCGATCGAAAGAAATCAAAAGCCATAGGCTTAAAAATGGGGCACTGGCAAAGTAAACAAAATCCCATCACACACTTGAGCAGAAGAAGCCATTACTCTCAGGATTTAAATCTACGTGGGGAGACCCCAAAAGAACTCTTTGGCCTCATTAGTCATCCCTGTCAAGGCGTTGCTGAATAATCTCATGTGTTATAAACATCTTGGACTTAGGCTAAAATGCTATGCTGCACCTTACCACCCAAGTACGCTTGTAGTTTGGGAATTTTGTTCACTGACAATTGCCAGAAAACCTTTTTGATTCTGAAAATAGAGCTTATTTGAGCGTTTCTTCTATAACGTAACACAGCGCCATCGGAACCTTTTCTTGTGCGTGTGTATGGGTTGTAGCCTTTTTTTCCTCTAGCCAAAAGTAGGAGGAGTTTTGAGGCCAAAGCGCAAGCTTCTAAAGTTCAGAGGGATGGCAATGTCAACCAAGAGTCCGCAGTTGAATACTTATTTACTTTGCAAAGATCGATCGATCGATCGAAAGAAATCAAAAGCCATAGGCTTAAAAATGGGGCACTGGCAAAGTAAACAAAATCCCATCACACACTTGAGCAGAAGAAGCCATTACTCTCAGGATTTAAATCTACGTGGGGAGACCCCAAAAGAACTCTTTGGCCTCATTAGTCATCCCTGTCAAGGCGTTGCTGAATAATCTCATGTGTTATAAACATCTTGGACTTAGGCTAAAATGCTATGCTGCACCTTACCACCCAAGTACGCTTGTAGTTTGGGAATTTTGTTCACTGACAATTGCCAGAAAACCTTTTTGATTCTGAAAATAGAGCTTATTTGAGCGTTTCTTCTATAACGTAACACAGCGCCATCGGAACCTTTTCTTGTGCGTGTGTATGGGTTGTAGCCTTTTTTTCCTGCCGCCAAAAGTAGGAGGAGTTTTGAGGCCAAAGCGCATGCTTCTAAAGTTCAGAGGGATGGCAATGTCAACCAAGAGTCCGCAGTTGAATACTTATTTACTTTGCAAAGATCGATCGATCGATCGAAAGAAATCAAAAGCCATAGGCTTAAAAATGGGGCACTGGCAAAGTAAACAAAATCCCATCACACACTTGAGCAGAAAAAGCCATTACTCTCAGGATTTAAATCTACGTGGGGAGACCCCAAAAGAACTCTTTGGCCTCATTAGTCATCCCTGTCAAGGCGTTGCTGAATAATCTCATGTGTTATAAACATCTTGGACTTAGGCTAAAATGCTATGCTGCACCTTACCACCCAAGTACGCTTGTAGTTTGGGAATTTTGTTCACTGACAATTGCCAGAAAACCTTTTTGATTCTGAAAATAGAGCTTATTTGAGCTTTTCTTCTATAACGTAACACAGCGCCATCGGAACCTTTTCTTGTGCGTGTGTATGGGTTGTAGCCTTTTTTTCCTGCCGCCAAAAGTAGGAGGAGTTTTGAGGCCAAAGCGCATGCTTCTAAAGTTCAGAGGGATGGCAATGTCAACCAAGAGTCCGCAGTTGAATACTTATTTACTTTGCAAAGATCGATCGATCGATCGAAAGAAATCAAAAGCCATAGGCTTAAAAATGGGGCACTGGCAAAGTAAACAAAATCCCATCACACACTTGAGCAGAAGAAGCCATTACTCTCAGGATTTAAATCTACGTGGGGAGACCCCAAAAGAACTCTTTGGCCTCATTAGTCATCCCTGTCAAGGCGTTGCTGAATAATCTCATGTGTTATAAACATCTTGGACTTAGGCTAAAATACTATGCTGCACCTTACCACCAAAGTACGCTTGTAGTTTGGGAATTTTGTTCACTGACAATTGCCAGAAAACCTTTTTGATTCTGAAAATAGAGCTTATTTGAGCGTTTCTTCTATAACGTAACACAGCGCCATCGGAACCTTTTCTTGTGCGTGTGTATGGGTTGTAGCCTTTTTTTCCTGCCGCCAAAAGTAGGAGGAGTTTTGAGGCCAAAGCGCATGCTTCTAAAGTTCAGAGGGATGGCAATGTCAACCAAGAGTCCGCAGTTGAATACTTATTTACTTTGCAAAGATCGATCGATCGATCGAAAGAAATCAAAAGCCATAGGCTTAAAAATGGGGCACTGGCAAAGTAAACAAAATCCCATCACACACTTGAGCAGAAGAAGCCATTACTCTCAGGATTTAAATCTACGTGGGGAGACCCCAAAAGAACTCTTTGGCCTCATTAGTCATCCCTGTCAAGGCGTTGCTGAATAATCTCATGTGTTATAAACATCTTGGACTTAGGCTAAAATGCTATGCTGCACCTTACCACCCAAGTACGCTTGTAGTTTGGGAATTTTGTTCACTGACAATTGCCAGAAAACCTTTTTGATTCTGAAAATAGAGCTTATTTGAGCGTTTCTTCTATAACGTAACACAGCGCCATCGGAACCTTTTCTTGTGCGTGTGTATGGGTTGTAGCCTTTTTTTCCTGCCGCCAAAAGTAGGAGGAGTTTTGAGGCCAAAGCGCATGCCTCTAAAGTTCAGAGGGATGGCAATGTCAACCAAGAGTCCGCAGTTGAATACTTATTTACTTTGCAAAGATCGATCGATCGATCGAAAGAAATCAAAAGCCATAGGCTTAAAAATGGGGCACTGGCAAAGTAAACAAAATCCCATCACACACTTGAGCAGAAGAAGCCATTACTCTCAGGATTTAAATCTACGTGGGGAGACCCCAAAAGAACTCTTTGGCCTCATTAGTCATCCCTGTCAAGGCGTTGCTGAATAATCTCATGTGTTATAAACATCTTGGACTTAGGCTAAAATGCTATGCTGCACCTTACCACCCAAGTACGCTTGTAGTTTGGGAATTTTGTTCACTGACAATTGCCAGAAAACCTTTTTGATTCTGAAAATAGAGCTTATTTGAGCGTTTCTTCTATAACGTAACACAGCGCCATCGGAACCTTTTCTTGTGCGTGTGTATGGGTTGTAGCCTTTTTTTCCTCTAGCCAAAAGTAGGAGGAGTTTTGAGGCCAAAGCGCAAGCTTCTAAAGTTCAGAGGGATGGCAATGTCAACCAAGAGTCCGCAGTTGAATACTTATTTACTTTGCAAAGATCGATCGATCGATCGAAAGAAATCAAAAGCCATAGGCTTAAAAATGGGGCACTGGCAAAGTAAACAAAATCCCATCACACACTTGAGCAGAAGAAGCCATTACTCTCAGGATTTAAATCTACGTGGGGAGACCCCAAAAGAACTCTTTGGCCTCATTAGTCATCCCTGTCAAGGCGTTGCTGAATAATCTCATGTGTTATAAACATCTTGGACTTAGGCTAAAATGCTATGCTGCACCTTACCACCCAAGTACGCTTGTAGTTTGGGAATTTTGTTCACTGACAATTGCCAGAAAACCTTTTTGATTCTGAAAATAGAGCTTATTTGAGCGTTTCTTCTATAACGTAACACAGCGCCATCGGAACCTTTTCTTGTGCGTGTGTATGGGTTGTAGCCTTTTTTTCCTGCCGCCAAAAGTAGGAGGAGTTTTGAGGCCAAAGCGCATGCTTCTAAAGTTCAGAGGGATGGCAATGTCAACCAAGAGTCCGCAGTTGAATACTTATTTACTTTGCAAAGATCGATCGATCGATCGAAAGAAATCAAAAGCCATAGGCTTAAAAATGGGGCACTGGCAAAGTAAACAAAATCCCATCACACACTTGAGCAGAAAAAGCCATTACTCTCAGGATTTAAATCTACGTGGGGAGACCCCAAAAGAACTCTTTGGCCTCATTAGTCATCCCTGTCAAGGCGTTGCTGAATAATCTCATGTGTTATAAACATCTTGGACTTAGGCTAAAATGCTATGCTGCACCTTACCACCCAAGTACGCTTGTAGTTTGGGAATTTTGTTCACTGACAATTGCCAGAAAACCTTTTTGATTCTGAAAATAGAGCTTATTTGAGCTTTTCTTCTATAACGTAACACAGCGCCATCGGAACCTTTTCTTGTGCGTGTGTATGGGTTGTAGCCTTTTTTTCCTCTAGCCAAAAGTAGGAGGAGTTTTGAGGCCAAAGCGCAAGCTTCTAAAGTTCAGAGGGATGGCAATGTCAACCAAGAGTCCGCAGTTGAATACTTATTTACTTTGCAAAGATCGATCGATCGATCGAAAGAAATCAAAAGCCATAGGCTTAAAAATGGGGCACTGGCAAAGTAAACAAAATCCCATCACACACTTGAGCAGAAGAAGCCATTACTCTCAGGATTTAAATCTACGTGGGGAGACCCCAAAAGAACTCTTTGGCCTCATTAGTCATCCCTGTCAAGGCGTTGCTGAATAATCTCATGTGTTATAAACATCTTGGACTTAGGCTAAAATGCTATGCTGCACCTTACCACCCAAGTACGCTTGTAGTTTGGGAATTTTGTTCACTGACAATTGCCAGAAAACCTTTTTGATTCTGAAAATAGAGCTTATTTGAGCGTTTCTTCTATAACGTAACACAGCGCCATCGGAACCTTTTCTTGTGCGTGTGTATGGGTTGTAGCCTTTTTTTCCTGCCGCCAAAAGTAGGAGGAGTTTTGAGGCCAAAGCGCATGCTTCTAAAGTTCAGAGGGATGGCAATGTCAACCAAGAGTCCGCAGTTGAATACTTATTTACTTTGCAAAGATCGATCGATCGATCGAAAGAAATCAAAAGCCATAGGCTTAAAAATGGGGCACTGGCAAAGTAAACAAAATCCCATCACACACTTGAGCAGAAAAAGCCATTACTCTCAGGATTTAAATCTACGTGGGGAGACCCCAAAAGAACTCTTTGGCCTCATTAGTCATCCCTGTCAAGGCGTTGCTGAATAATCTCATGTGTTATAAACATCTTGGACTTAGGCTAAAATGCTATGCTGCACCTTACCACCCAAGTACGCTTGTAGTTTGGGAATTTTGTTCACTGACAATTGCCAGAAAACCTTTTTGATTCTGAAAATAGAGCTTATTTGAGCTTTTCTTCTATAACGTAACACAGCGCCATCGGAACCTTTTCTTGTGCGTGTGTATGGGTTGTAGCCTTTTTTTCCTGCCGCCAAAAGTAGGAGGAGTTTTGAGGCCAAAGCGCATGCTTCTAAAGTTCAGAGGGATGGCAATGTCAACCAAGAGTCCGCAGTTGAATACTTATTTACTTTGCAAAGATCGATCGATCGATCGAAAGAAATCAAAAGCCATAGGCTTAAAAATGGGGCACTGGCAAAGTAAACAAAATCCCATCACACACTTGAGCAGAAGAAGCCATTACTCTCAGGATTTAAATCTACGTGGGGAGACCCCAAAAGAACTCTTTGGCCTCATTAGTCATCCCTGTCAAGGCGTTGCTGAATAATCTCATGTGTTATAAACATCTTGGACTTAGGCTAAAATACTATGCTGCACCTTACCACCAAAGTACGCTTGTAGTTTGGGAATTTTGTTCACTGACAATTGCCAGAAAACCTTTTTGATTCTGAAAATAGAGCTTATTTGAGCGTTTCTTCTATAACGTAACACAGCGCCATCGGAACCTTTTCTTGTGCGTGTGTATGGGTTGTAGCCTTTTTTTCCTGCCGCCAAAAGTAGGAGGAGTTTTGAGGCCAAAGCGCATGCTTCTAAAGTTCAGAGGGATGGCAATGTCAACCAAGAGTCCGCAGTTGAATACTTATTTACTTTGCAAAGATCGATCGATCGATCGAAAGAAATCAAAAGCCATAGGCTTAAAAATGGGGCACTGGCAAAGTAAACAAAATCCCATCACACACTTGAGCAGAAGAAGCCATTACTCTCAGGATTTAAATCTACGTGGGGAGACCCCAAAAGAACTCTTTGGCCTCATTAGTCATCCCTGTCAAGGCGTTGCTGAATAATCTCATGTGTTATAAACATCTTGGACTTAGGCTAAAATGCTATGCTGCACCTTACCACCCAAGTACGCTTGTAGTTTGGGAATTTTGTTCACTGACAATTGCCAGAAAACCTTTTTGATTCTGAAAATAGAGCTTATTTGAGCGTTTCTTCTATAACGTAACACAGCGCCATCGGAACCTTTTCTTGTGCGTGTGTATGGGTTGTAGCCTTTTTTTCCTGCCGCCAAAAGTAGGAGGAGTTTTGAGGCCAAAGCGCATGCTTCTAAAGTTCAGAGGGATGGCAATGTCAACCAAGAGTCCGCAGTTGAATACTTATTTACTTTGCAAAGATCGATCGATCGATCGAAAGAAATCAAAAGCCATAGGCTTAAAAATGGGGCACTGGCAAAGTAAACAAAATCCCATCACACACTTGAGCAGAAAAAGCCATTACTCTCAGGATTTAAATCTACGTGGGGAGACCCCAAAAGAACTCTTTGGCCTCATTAGTCATCCCTGTCAAGGCGTTGCTGAATAATCTCATGTGTTATAAACATCTTGGACTTAGGCTAAAATGCTATGCTGCACCTTACCACCCAAGTACGCTTGTAGTTTGGGAATTTTGTTCACTGACAATTGCCAGAAAACCTTTTTGATTCTGAAAATAGAGCTTATTTGAGCTTTTCTTCTATAACGTAACACAGCGCCATCGGAACCTTTTCTTGTGCGTGTGTATGGGTTGTAGCCTTTTTTTCCTGCCGCCAAAAGTAGGAGGAGTTTTGAGGCCAAAGCGCATGCTTCTAAAGTTCAGAGGGATGGCAATGTCAACCAAGAGTCCGCAGTTGAATACTTATTTACTTTGCAAAGATCGATCGATCGATCGAAAGAAATCAAAAGCCATAGGCTTAAAAATGGGGCACTGGCAAAGTAAACAAAATCCCATCACACACTTGAGCAGAAGAAGCCATTACTCTCAGGATTTAAATCTACGTGGGGAGACCCCAAAAGAACTCTTTGGCCTCATTAGTCATCCCTGTCAAGGCGTTGCTGAATAATCTCATGTGTTATAAACATCTTGGACTTAGGCTAAAATACTATGCTGCACCTTACCACCAAAGTACGCTTGTAGTTTGGGAATTTTGTTCACTGACAATTGCCAGAAAACCTTTTTGATTCTGAAAATAGAGCTTATTTGAGCGTTTCTTCTATAACGTAACACAGCGCCATCGGAACCTTTTCTTGTGCGTGTGTATGGGTTGTAGCCTTTTTTTCCTGCCGCCAAAAGTAGGAGGAGTTTTGAGGCCAAAGCGCATGCTTCTAAAGTTCAGAGGGATGGCAATGTCAACCAAGAGTCCGCAGTTGAATACTTATTTACTTTGCAAAGATCGATCGATCGATCGAAAGAAATCAAAAGCCATAGGCTTAAAAATGGGGCACTGGCAAAGTAAACAAAATCCCATCACACACTTGAGCAGAAGAAGCCATTACTCTCAGGATTTAAATCTACGTGGGGAGACCCCAAAAGAACTCTTTGGCCTCATTAGTCATCCCTGTCAAGGCGTTGCTGAATAATCTCATGTGTTATAAACATCTTGGACTTAGGCTAAAATGCTATGCTGCACCTTACCACCCAAGTACGCTTGTAGTTTGGGAATTTTGTTCACTGACAATTGCCAGAAAACCTTTTTGATTCTGAAAATAGAGCTTATTTGAGCGTTTCTTCTATAACGTAACACAGCGCCATCGGAACCTTTTCTTGTGCGTGTGTATGGGTTGTAGCCTTTTTTTCCTGCCGCCAAAAGTAGGAGGAGTTTTGAGGCCAAAGCGCATGCCTCTAAAGTTCAGAGGGATGGCAATGTCAACCAAGAGTCCGCAGTTGAATACTTATTTACTTTGCAAAGATCGATCGATCGATCGAAAGAAATCAAAAGCCATAGGCTTAAAAATGGGGCACTGGCAAAGTAAACAAAATCCCATCACACACTTGAGCAGAAGAAGCCATTACTCTCAGGATTTAAATCTACGTGGGGAGACCCCAAAAGAACTCTTTGGCCTCATTAGTCATCCCTGTCAAGGCGTTGCTGAATAATCTCATGTGTTATAAACATCTTGGACTTAGGCTAAAATGCTATGCTGCACCTTACCACCCAAGTACGCTTGTAGTTTGGGAATTTTGTTCACTGACAATTGCCAGAAAACCTTTTTGATTCTGAAAATAGAGCTTATTTGAGCGTTTCTTCTATAACGTAACACAGCGCCATCGGAACCTTTTCTTGTGCGTGTGTATGGGTTGTAGCCTTTTTTTCCTCTAGCCAAAAGTAGGAGGAGTTTTGAGGCCAAAGCGCAAGCTTCTAAAGTTCAGAGGGATGGCAATGTCAACCAAGAGTCCGCAGTTGAATACTTATTTACTTTGCAAAGATCGATCGATCGATCGAAAGAAATCAAAAGCCATAGGCTTAAAAATGGGGCACTGGCAAAGTAAACAAAATCCCATCACACACTTGAGCAGAAGAAGCCATTACTCTCAGGATTTAAATCTACGTGGGGAGACCCCAAAAGAACTCTTTGGCCTCATTAGTCATCCCTGTCAAGGCGTTGCTGAATAATCTCATGTGTTATAAACATCTTGGACTTAGGCTAAAATGCTATGCTGCACCTTACCACCCAAGTACGCTTGTAGTTTGGGAATTTTGTTCACTGACAATTGCCAGAAAACCTTTTTGATTCTGAAAATAGAGCTTATTTGAGCGTTTCTTCTATAACGTAACACAGCGCCATCGGAACCTTTTCTTGTGCGTGTGTATGGGTTGTAGCCTTTTTTTCCTGCCGCCAAAAGTAGGAGGAGTTTTGAGGCCAAAGCGCATGCTTCTAAAGTTCAGAGGGATGGCAATGTCAACCAAGAGTCCGCAGTTGAATACTTATTTACTTTGCAAAGATCGATCGATCGATCGAAAGAAATCAAAAGCCATAGGCTTAAAAATGGGGCACTGGCAAAGTAAACAAAATCCCATCACACACTTGAGCAGAAAAAGCCATTACTCTCAGGATTTAAATCTACGTGGGGAGACCCCAAAAGAACTCTTTGGCCTCATTAGTCATCCCTGTCAAGGCGTTGCTGAATAATCTCATGTGTTATAAACATCTTGGACTTAGGCTAAAATGCTATGCTGCACCTTACCACCCAAGTACGCTTGTAGTTTGGGAATTTTGTTCACTGACAATTGCCAGAAAACCTTTTTGATTCTGAAAATAGAGCTTATTTGAGCTTTTCTTCTATAACGTAACACAGCGCCATCGGAACCTTTTCTTGTGCGTGTGTATGGGTTGTAGCCTTTTTTTCCTGCCGCCAAAAGTAGGAGGAGTTTTGAGGCCAAAGCGCATGCTTCTAAAGTTCAGAGGGATGGCAATGTCAACCAAGAGTCCGCAGTTGAATACTTATTTACTTTGCAAAGATCGATCGATCGATCGAAAGAAATCAAAAGCCATAGGCTTAAAAATGGGGCACTGGCAAAGTAAACAAAATCCCATCACACACTTGAGCAGAAGAAGCCATTACTCTCAGGATTTAAATCTACGTGGGGAGACCCCAAAAGAACTCTTTGGCCTCATTAGTCATCCCTGTCAAGGCGTTGCTGAATAATCTCATGTGTTATAAACATCTTGGACTTAGGCTAAAATGCTATGCTGCACCTTACCACCCAAGTACGCTTGTAGTTTGGGAATTTTGTTCACTGACAATTGCCAGAAAACCTTTTTGATTCTGAAAATAGAGCTTATTTGAGCGTTTCTTCTATAACGTAACACAGCGCCATCGGAACCTTTTCTTGTGCGTGTGTATGGGTTGTAGCCTTTTTTTCCTGCCGCCAAAAGTAGGAGGAGTTTTGAGGCCAAAGCGCATGCTTCTAAAGTTCAGAGGGATGGCAATGTCAACCAAGAGTCCGCAGTTGAATACTTATTTACTTTGCAAAGATCGATCGATCGATCGAAAGAAATCAAAAGCCATAGGCTTAAAAATGGGGCACTGGCAAAGTAAACAAAATCCCATCACACACTTGAGCAGAAGAAGCCATTACTCTCAGGATTTAAATCTACGTGGGGAGACCCCAAAAGAACTCTTTGGCCTCATTAGTCATCCCTGTCAAGGCGTTGCTGAATAATCTCATGTGTTATAAACATCTTGGACTTAGGCTAAAATGCTATGCTGCACCTTACCACCCAAGTACGCTTGTAGTTTGGGAATTTTGTTCACTGACAATTGCCAGAAAACCTTTTTGATTCTGAAAATAGAGCTTATTTGAGCGTTTCTTCTATAACGTAACACAGCGCCATCGGAACCTTTTCTTGTGCGTGTGTATGGGTTGTAGCCTTTTTTTCCTGCCGCCAAAAGTAGGAGGAGTTTTGAGGCCAAAGCGCATGCTTCTAAAGTTCAGAGGGATGGCAATGTCAACCAAGAGTCCGCAGTTGAATACTTATTTACTTTGCAAAGATCGATCGATCGATCGAAAGAAATCAAAAGCCATAGGCTTAAAAATGGGGCACTGGCAAAGTAAACAAAATCCCATCACACACTTGAGCAGAAGAAGCCATTACTCTCAGGATTTAAATCTACGTGGGGAGACCCCAAAAGAACTCTTTGGCCTCATTAGTCATCCCTGTCAAGGCGTTGCTGAATAATCTCATGTGTTATAAACATCTTGGACTTAGGCTAAAATGCTATGCTGCACCTTACCACCCAAGTACGCTTGTAGTTTGGGAATTTTGTTCACTGACAATTGCCAGAAAACCTTTTTGATTCTGAAAATAGAGCTTATTTGAGCGTTTCTTCTATAATGTAACACAGCGCCATCGGAACCTTTTCTTGTGCGTGTGTATGGGTTGTAGCCTTTTTTTCCTCTAGCCAAAAGTAGGAGGAGTTTTGAGGCCAAAGCGCATGCTTCTAAAGTTCAGAGGGATGGCAATGTCAACCAAGAGTCCGCAGTTGAATACTTATTTACTTTGCAAAGATCGATCGATCGATCGAAAGAAATCAAAAGCCATAGGCTTAAAAATGGGGCACTGGCAAAGTAAACAAAATCCCATCACACACTTGAGCAGAAGAAGCCATTACTCTCAGGATTTAAATCTACGTGGGGAGACCCCAAAAGAACTCTTTGGCCTCATTAGTCATCCCTGTCAAGGCGTTGCTGAATAATCTCATGTGTTATAAACATCTTGGACTTAGGCTAAAATGCTATGCTGCACCTTACCACCCAAGTACGCTTGTAGTTTGGGAATTTTGTTCACTGACAATTGCCAGAAAACCTTTTTGATTCTGAAAATAGAGCTTATTTGAGCGTTTCTTCTATAACGTAACACAGCGCCATCGGAACCTTTTCTTGTGCGTGTGTATGGGTTGTAGCCTTTTTTTCCTGCCGCCAAAAGTAGGAGGAGTTTTGAGGCCAAAGCGCATGCTTCTAAAGTTCAGAGGGATGGCAATGTCAACCAAGAGTCCGCAGTTGAATACTTATTTACTTTGCAAAGATCGATCGATCGATCGAAAGAAATCAAAAGCCATAGGCTTAAAAATGGGGCACTGGCAAAGTAAACAAAATCCCATCACACACTTGAGCAGAAGAAGCCATTACTCTCAGGATTTAAATCTACGTGGGGAGACCCCAAAAGAACTCTTTGGCCTCATTAGTCATCCCTGTCAAGGCGTTGCTGAATAATCTCATGTGTTATAAACATCTTGGACTTAGGCTAAAATACTATGCTGCACCTTACCACCAAAGTACGCTTGTAGTTTGGGAATTTTGTTCACTGACAATTGCCAGAAAACCTTTTTGATTCTGAAAATAGAGCTTATTTGAGCGTTTCTTCTATAACGTAACACAGCGCCATCGGAACCTTTTCTTGTGCGTGTGTATGGGTTGTAGCCTTTTTTTCCTGCCGCCAAAAGTAGGAGGAGTTTTGAGGCCAAAGCGCATGCTTCTAAAGTTCAGAGGGATGGCAATGTCAACCAAGAGTCCGCAGTTGAATACTTATTTACTTTGCAAAGATCGATCGATCGATCGAAAGAAATCAAAAGCCATAGGCTTAAAAATGGGGCACAGGCAAAGTAAACAAAATCCCATCACACACTTGAGCAGAAGAAGCCATTAGTCTCAGGATTTAAATCTACGTGGGGAGACCCCAAAAGAACTCTTTGGCCTCATTAGTCATCCCTGTCAAGGCGTTGCTGAATAATCTCATGTGTTATAAACATCTTGGACTTAGGCTAAAATGCTATGCTGCACCTTACCACCCAAGTACGCTTGTAGTTTGGGAATTTTGTTCACTGACAATTGCCAGAAAACCTTTTTGATTCTGAAAATAGAGCTTATTTGAGCGTTTCTTCTATAACGTAACACAGCGCCATCGGAACCTTTTCTTGTGCGTGTGTATGGGTTGTAGCCTTTTTTTCCTGCCGCCAAAAGTAGGAGGAGTTTTGAGGCCAAAGCGCATGCTTCTAAAGTTCAGAGGGATGGCAATGTCAACCAAGAGTCCGCAGTTGAATACTTATTTACTTTGCAAAGATTGATCGATCGATCGAAAGAAATCAAAAGCCATAGGCTTAAAAATGGGGCACTGGCAAAGTAAACAAAATCCCATCACACACTTGAGCAGAAGAAGCCATTACTCTCAGGATTTAAATCTACGTGGGGAGACCCCAAAAGAACTCTTTGGCCTCATTAGTCATCCCTGTCAAGGCGTTGCTGAATAATCTCATGTGTTATAAACATCTTGGACTTAGGCTAAAATGCTATGCTGCACCTTACCACCCAAGTACGCTTGTAGTTTGGGAATTTTGTTCACTGACAATTGCCAGAAAACCTTTTTGATTCTGAAAATAGAGCTTATTTGAGCGTTTCTTCTATAATGTAACACAGCGCCATCGGAACCTTTTCTTGTGCGTGTGTATGGGTTGTAGCCTTTTTTTCCTGCCGCCAAAAGTAGGAGGAGTTTTGAGGCCAAAGCGCATGCTTCTAAAGTTCAGAGGTATGGCAATGTCAACCAAGAGTCCGCAGTTGAATACTTATTTACTTTGCAAAGATCGATCGATCGATCGAAAGAAATCAAAAGCCATAGGCTTAAAAATGGGGCACTGGCAAAGTAAACAAAATCCCATCACACACTTGAGCAGAAGAAGCCATTACTCTCAGGATTTAAATCTACGTGGGGAGACCCCAAAAGAACTCTTTGGCCTCATTAGTCATCCCTGTCAAGGCGTTGCTGAATAATCTCATGTGTTATAAACATCTTGGACTTAGGCTAAAATGCTATGCTGCACCTTACCACCCAAGTACGCTTGTAGTTTGGGAATTTTGTTCACTGACAATTGCCAGAAAACCTTTTTGATTCTGAAAATAGAGCTTATTTGAGCGTTTCTTCTATAACGTAACACAGCGCCATCGGAACCTTTTCTTGTGCGTGTGTATGGGTTGTAGCCTTTTTTTCCTCTAGCCAAAAGTAGGAGGAGTTTTGAGGCCAAAGCGCATGCTTCTAAAGTTCAGAGGGATGGCAATGTCAACCAAGAGTCCGCAGTTGAATACTTATTTACTTTGCAAAGATCGATCGATCGATCGAAAGAAATCAAAAGCCATAGGCTTAAAAATGGGGCACTGGCAAAGTAAACAAAATCCCATCACACACTTGAGCAGAAGAAGCCATTACTCTCAGGATTTAAATCTACGTGGGGAGACCCCAAAAGAACTCTTTGGCCTCATTAGTCATCCCTGTCAAGGCGTTGCTGAATAATCTCATGTGTTATAAACATCTTGGACTTAGGCTAAAATGCTATGCTGCACCTTACCACCCAAGTACGCTTGTAGTTTGGGAATTTTGTTCACTGACAATTGCCAGAAAACCTTTTTGATTCTGAAAATAGAGCTTATTTGAGCGTTTCTTCTATAACGTAACACAGCGCCATCGGAACCTTTTCTTGTGCGTGTGTATGGGTTGTAGCCTTTTTTTCCTGCCGCCAAAAGTAGGAGGAGTTTTGAGGCCAAAGCGCATGCTTCTAAAGTTCAGAGGGATGGCAATGTCAACCAAGAGTCCGCAGTTGAATACTTATTTACTTTGCAAAGATCGATCGATCGATCGAAAGAAATCAAAAGCCATAGGCTTAAAAATGGGGCACTGGCAAAGTAAACAAAATCCCATCACACACTTGAGCAGAAGAAGCCATTACTCTCAGGATTTAAATCTACGTGGGGAGACCCCAAAAGAACTCTTTGGCCTCATTAGTCATCCCTGTCAAGGCGTTGCTGAATAATCTCATGTGTTATAAACATCTTGGACTTAGGCTAAAATGCTATGCTGCACCTTACCACCCAAGTACGCTTGTAGTTTGGGAATTTTGTTCACTGACAATTGCCAGAAAACCTTTTTGATTCTGAAAATAGAGCTTATTTGAGCGTTTCTTCTATAACGTAACACAGCGCCATCGGAACCTTTTCTTGTGCGTGTGTATGGGTTGTAGCCTTTTTTTCCTCTAGCCAAAAGTAGGAGGAGTTTTGAGGCCAAAGCGCAAGCTTCTAAAGTTCAGAGGGATGGCAATGTCAACCAAGAGTCCGCAGTTGAATACTTATTTACTTTGCAAAGATCGATCGATCGATCGAAAGAAATCAAAAGCCATAGGCTTAAAAATGGGGCACTGGCAAAGTAAACAAAATCCCATCACACACTTGAGCAGAAGAAGCCATTACTCTCAGGATTTAAATCTACGTGGGGAGACCCCAAAAGAACTCTTTGGCCTCATTAGTCATCCCTGTCAAGGCGTTGCTGAATAATCTCATGTGTTATAAATATCTTGGACTTAGGCTAAAATGCTATGCTGCACCTTACCACCCAAGTACGCTTGTAGTTTGGGAATTTTGTTCACTGACAATTGCCAGAAAACCTTTTTGATTCTGAAAATAGAGCTTATTTGAGCGTTTCTTCTATAACGTAACACAGCGCCATCGGAACCTTTTCTTGTGCGTGTGTATGGGTTGTAGCCTTTTTTTCCTGCCGCCAAAAGTAGGAGGAGTTTTGAGGCCAAAGCGCATGCTTCTAAAGTTCAGAGGGATGGCAATGTCAACCAAGAGTCCGCAGTTGAATACTTATTTACTTTGCAAAGATCGATCGATCGATCGAAAGAAATCAAAAGCCATAGGCTTAAAAATGGGGCACTGGCAAAGTAAACAAAATCCCATCACACACTTGAGCAGAAAAAGCCATTACTCTCAGGATTTAAATCTACGTGGGGAGACCCCAAAAGAACTCTTTGGCCTCATTAGTCATCCCTGTCAAGGCGTTGCTGAATAATCTCATGTGTTATAAACATCTTGGACTTAGGCTAAAATGCTATGCTGCACCTTACCACCCAAGTACGCTTGTAGTTTGGGAATTTTGTTCACTGACAATTGCCAGAAAACCTTTTTGATTCTGAAAATAGAGCTTATTTGAGCGTTTCTTCTATAACGTAACACAGCGCCATCGGAACCTTTTCTTGTGCGTGTGTATGGGTTGTAGCCTTTTTTTCCTGCCGCCAAAAGTAGGAGGAGTTTTGAGGCCAAAGCGCATGCTTCTAAAGTTCAGAGGGATGGCAATGTCAACCAAGAGTCCGCAGTTGAATACTTATTTACTTTGCAAAGATCGATCGATCGATCGAAAGAAATCAAAAGCCATAGGCTTAAAAATGGGGCACTGGCAAAGTAAACAAAATCCCATCACACACTTGAGCAGAAGAAGCCATTACTCTCAGGATTTAAATCTACGTGGGGAGACCCCAAAAGAACTCTTTGGCCTCATTAGTCATCCCTGTCAAGGCGTTGCTGAATAATCTCATGTGTTATAAACATCTTGGACTTAGGCTAAAATGCTATGCTGCACCTTACCACCCAAGTACGCTTGTAGTTTGGGAATTTTGTTCACTGACAATTGCCAGAAAACCTTTTTGATTCTGAAAATAGAGCTTATTTGAGCGTTTCTTCTATAACGTAACACAGCGCCATCGGAACCTTTTCTTGTGCGTGTGTATGGGTTGTAGCCTTTTTTTCCTGCCGCCAAAAGTAGGAGGAGTTTTGAGGCCAAAGCGCATGCTTCTAAAGTTCAGAGGGATGGCAATGTCAACCAAGAGTCCGCAGTTGAATACTTATTTACTTTGCAAAGATCGATCGATCGATCGAAAGAAATCAAAAGCCATAGGCTTAAAAATGGGGCACTGGCAAAGTAAACAAAATCCCATCACACACTTGAGCAGAAGAAGCCATTACTCTCAGGATTTAAATCTACGTGGGGAGACCCCAAAAGAACTCTTTGGCCTCATTAGTCATCCCTGTCAAGGCGTTGCTGAATAATCTCATGTGTTATAAACATCTTGGACTTAGGCTAAAATGCTATGCTGCACCTTACCACCCAAGTACGCTTGTAGTTTGGGAATTTTGTTCACTGACAATTGCCAGAAAACCTTTTTGATTCTGAAAATAGAGCTTATTTGAGCGTTTCTTCTATAACGTAACACAGCGCCATCGGAACCTTTTCTTGTGCGTGTGTATGGGTTGTAGCCTTTTTTTCCTGCCGCCAAAAGTAGGAGGAGTTTTGAGGCCAAAGCGCATGCTTCTAAAGTTCAGAGGGATGGCAATGTCAACCAAGAGTCCGCAGTTGAATACTTATTTACTTTGCAAAGATCGATCGATCGATCGAAAGAAATCAAAAGCCATAGGCTTAAAAATGGGGCACTGGCAAAGTAAACAAAATCCCATCACACACTTGAGCAGAAGAAGCCATTACTCTCAGGATTTAAATCTACGTGGGGAGACCCCAAAAGAACTCTTTGGCCTCATTAGTCATCCCTGTCAAGGCGTTGCTGAATAATCTCATGTGTTATAAACATCTTGGACTTAGGCTAAAATGCTATGCTGCACCTTACCACCCAAGTACGCTTGTAGTTTGGGAATTTTGTTCACTGACAATTGCCAGAAAACCTTTTTGATTCTGAAAATAGAGCTTATTTGAGCGTTTCTTCTATAATGTAACACAGCGCCATCGGAACCTTTTCTTGTGCGTGTGTATGGGTTGTAGCCTTTTTTTCCTGCCGCCAAAAGTAGGAGGAGTTTTGAGGCCAAAGCGCATGCTTCTAAAGTTCAGAGGGATGGCAATGTCAACCAAGAGTCCGCAGTTGAATACTTATTTACTTTGCAAAGATCGATCGATCGATCGAAAGAAATCAAAAGCCATAGGCTTAAAAATGGGGCACTGGCAAAGTAAACAAAATCCCATCACACACTTGAGCAGAAGAAGCCATTACTCTCAGGATTTAAATCTACGTGGGGAGACCCCAAAAGAACTCTTTGGCCTCATTAGTCATCCCTGTCAAGGCGTTGCTGAATAATCTCATGTGTTATAAACATCTTGGACTTAGGCTAAAATGCTATGCTGCACCTTACCACCCAAGTACGCTTGTAGTTTGGGAATTTTGTTCACTGACAATTGCCAGAAAACCTTTTTGATTCTGAAAATAGAGCTTATTTGAGCGTTTCTTCTATAACGTAACACAGCGCCATCGGAACCTTTTCTTGTGCGTGTGTATGGGTTGTAGCCTTTTTTTCCTGCCGCCAAAAGTAGGAGGAGTTTTGAGGCCAAAGCGCATGCTTCTAAAGTTCAGAGGGATGGCAATGTCAACCAAGAGTCCGCAGTTGAATACTTATTTACTTTGCAAAGATCGATCGATCGATCGAAAGAAATCAAAAGCCATAGGCTTAAAAATGGGGCACTGGCAAAGTAAACAAAATCCCATCACACACTTGAGCAGAAGAAGCCATTACTCTCAGGATTTAAATCTACGTGGGGAGACCCCAAAAGAACTCTTTGGCCTCATTAGTCATCCCTGTCAAGGCGTTGCTGAATAATCTCATGTGTTATAAACATCTTGGACTTAGGCTAAAATGCTATGCTGCACCTTACCACCAAAGTACGCTTGTAGTTTGGGAATTTTGTTCACTGACAATTGCCAGAAAACCTTTTTGATTCTGAAAATAGAGCTTATTTGAGCGTTTCTTCTATAACGTAACACAGCGCCATCGGAACCTTTTCTTGTGCGTGTGTATGGGTTGTAGCCTTTTTTTCCTGCCGCCAAAAGTAGGAGGAGTTTTGAGGCCAAAGCGCATGCTTCTAAAGTTCAGAGGGATGGCAATGTCAACCAAGAGTCCGCAGTTGAATACTTATTTACTTTGCAAAGATCGATCGATCGATCGAAAGAAATCAAAAGCCATAGGCTTAAAAATGGGGCACTGGCAAAGTAAACAAAATCCCATCACACACTTGAGCAGAAGAAGCCATTACTCTCAGGATTTAAATCTACGTGGGGAGACCCCAAAAGAACTCTTTGGCCTCATTAGTCATCCCTGTCAAGGCGTTGCTGAATAATCTCATGTGTTATAAACATCTTGGACTTAGGCTAAAATGCTATGCTGCACTTTACCACCCAAGTACGCTTGTAGTTTGGGAATTTTGTTCACTGACAATTGCCAGAAAACCTTTTTGATTCTGAAAATAGAGCTTATTTGAGCGTTTCTTCTATAATGTAACACAGCGCCATCGGAACCTTTTCTTGTGCGTGTGTATGGGTTGTAGCCTTTTTTTCCTGCCGCCAAAAGTAGGAGGAGTTTTGAGGCCAAAGCGCATGCTTCTAAAGTTCAGAGGTATGGCAATGTCAACCAAGAGTCCGCAGTTGAATACTTATTTACTTTGCAAAGATCGATCGATCGATCGAAAGAAATCAAAAGCCATAGGCTTAAAAATGGGGCACTGGCAAAGTAAACAAAATCCCATCACACACTTGAGCAGAAGAAGCCATTACTCTCAGGATTTAAATCTACGTGGGGAGACCCCAAAAGAACTCTTTGGCCTCATTAGTCATCCCTGTCAAGGCGTTGCTGAATAATCTCATGTGTTATAAACATCTTGGACTTAGGCTAAAATGCTATGCTGCACCTTACCACCCAAGTACGCTTGTAGTTTGGGAATTTTGTTCACTGACAATTGCCAGAAAACCTTTTTGATTCTGAAAATAGAGCTTATTTGAGCGTTTCTTCTATAACGTAACACAGCGCCATCGGAACCTTTTCTTGTGCGTGTGTATGGGTTGTAGCCTTTTTTTCCTGCCGCCAAAAGTAGGAGGAGTTTTGAGGCCAAAGCGCATGCTTCTAAAGTTCAGAGGGATGGCAATGTCAACCAAGAGTCCGCAGTTGAATACTTATTTACTTTGCAAAGATCGATCGATCGATCGAAAGAAATCAAAAGCCATAGGCTTAAAAATGGGGCACTGGCAAAGTAAACAAAATCCCATCACACACTTGAGCAGAAGAAGCCATTACTCTCAGGATTTAAATCTACGTGGGGAGACCCCAAAAGAACTCTTTGGTCTCATTAGTCATCCCTGTCAAGGCGTTGCTGAATAATCTCATGTGTTATAAACATCTTGGACTTAGGCTAAAATGCTATGCTGCACCTTACCACCCAAGTACGCTTGTAGTTTGGGAATTTTGTTCACTGACAATTGCCAGAAAACCTTTTTGATTCTGAAAATAGAGCTTATTTGAGCGTTTCTTCTATAACGTAACACAGCGCCATCGGAACCTTTTCTTGTGCGTGTGTATGGGTTGTAGCCTTTTTTTCCTGCCGCCAAAAGTAGGAGGAGTTTTGAGGCCAAAGCGCATGCTTCTAAAGTTCAGAGGGATGGCAATGTCAACCAAGAGTCCGCAGTTGAATACTTATTTACTTTGCAAAGATCGATCGATCGATCGAAAGAAATCAAAAGCCATAGGCTTAAAAATGGGGCACTGGCAAAGTAAACAAAATCCCATCACACACTTGAGCAGAAGAAGCCATTACTCTCAGGATTTAAATCTACGTGGGGAGACCCCAAAAGAACTCTTTGGCCTCATTAGTCATCCCTGTCAAGGCGTTGCTGAATAATCTCATGTGTTATAAACATCTTGGACTAAGGCTAAAATGCTATGCTGCACCTTACCACCAAAGTACGCTTGTAGTTTGGGAATTTTGTTCACTGACAATTGCCAGAAAACCTTTTTGATTCTGAAAATAGAGCTTATTTGAGCGTTTCTTCTATAACGTAACACAGCGCCATCGGAACCTTTTCTTGTGCGTGTGTATGGGTTGTAGCCTTTTTTTCCTGCCGCCAAAAGTAGGAGGAGTTTTGAGGCCAAAGCGCATGCTTCTAAAGTTCAGAGGGATGGCAATGTCAACCAAGAGTCCGCAGTTGAATACTTATTTACTTTGCAAAGATCGATCGATCGATCGAAAGAAATCAAAAGCCATAGGCTTAAAAATGGGGCACTGGCAAAGTAAACAAAATCCCATCACACACTTGAGCAGAAGAAGCCATTACTCTCAGGATTTAAATCTACGTGGGGAGACCCCAAAAGAACTCTTTGGCCTCATTAGTCATCCCTGTCAAGGCGTTGCTGAATAATCTCATGTGTTATAAACATCTTGGACTTAGGCTAAAATGCTATGCTGCACCTTACCACCCAAGTACGCTTGTAGTTTGGGAATTTTGTTCACTGACAATTGCCAGAAAACCTTTTTGATTCTGAAAATAGAGCTTATTTGAGCGTTTCTTCTATAACGTAACACAGCGCCATCGGAACCTTTTCTTGTGCGTGTGTATGGGTTGTAGCCTTTTTTTCCTGCCGCCAAAAGTAGGAGGAGTTTTGAGGCCAAAGCGCATGCTTCTAAAGTTCAGAGGGATGGCAATGTCAACCAAGAGTCCGCAGTTGAATACTTATTTACTTTGCAAAGATCGATCGATCGATCGAAAGAAATCAAAAGCCATAGGCTTAAAAATGGGGCACTGGCAAAGTAAACAAAATCCCATCACACACTTGAGCAGAAGAAGCCATTACTCTCAGGATTTAAATCTACGTGGGGAGACCCCAAAAGAACTCTTTGGCCTCATTAGTCATCCCTGTCAAGGCGTTGCTGAATAATCTCATGTGTTATAAACATCTTGGACTTAGGCTAAAATGCTATGCTGCACCTTACCACCCAAGTACGCTTGTAGTTTGGGAATTTTGTTCACTGACAATTGCCAGAAAACCTTTTTGATTCTGAAAATAGAGCTTATTTGAGCGTTTCTTCTATAACGTAACACAGCGCCATCGGAACCTTTTCTTGTGCGTGTGTATGGGTTGTAGCCTTTTTTTCCTCTAGCCAAAAGTAGGAGGAGTTTTGAGGCCAAAGCGCAAGCTTCTAAAGTTCAGAGGGATGGCAATGTCAACCAAGAGTCCGCAGTTGAATACTTATTTACTTTGCAAAGATCGATCGATCGATCGAAAGAAATCAAAAGCCATAGGCTTAAAAATGGGGCACTGGCAAAGTAAACAAAATCCCATCACACACTTGAGCAGAAGAAGCCATTACTCTCAGGATTTAAATCTACGTGGGGAGACCCCAAAAGAACTCTTTGGCCTCATTAGTCATCCCTGTCAAGGCGTTGCTGAATAATCTCATGTGTTATAAACATCTTGGACTTAGGCTAAAATGCTATGCTGCACCTTACCACCCAAGTACGCTTGTAGTTTGGGAATTTTGTTCACTGACAATTGCCAGAAAACCTTTTTGATTCTGAAAATAGAGCTTATTTGAGCGTTTCTTCTATAACGTAACACAGCGCCATCGGAACCTTTTCTTGTGCGTGTGTATGGGTTGTAGCCTTTTTTTCCTGCCGCCAAAAGTAGGAGGAGTTTTGAGGCCAAAGCGCATGCTTCTAAAGTTCAGAGGGATGGCAATGTCAACCAAGAGTCCGCAGTTGAATACTTATTTACTTTGCAAAGATCGATCGATCGATCGAAAGAAATCAAAAGCCATAGGCTTAAAAATGGGGCACTGGCAAAGTAAACAAAATCCCATCACACACTTGAGCAGAAGAAGCCATTACTCTCAGGATTTAAATCTACGTGGGGAGACCCCAAAAGAACTCTTTGGCCTCATTAGTCATCCCTGTCAAGGCGTTGCTGAATAATCTCATGTGTTATAAACATCTTGGACTTAGGCTAAAATGCTATGCTGCACCTTACCACCCAAGTACGCTTGTAGTTTGGGAATTTTGTTCACTGACAATTGCCAGAAAACCTTTTTGATTCTGAAAATAGAGCTTATTTGAGCGTTTCTTCTATAACGTAACACAGCGCCATCGGAACCTTTTCTTGTGCGTGTGTATGGGTTGTAGCCTTTTTTTCCTCTAGCCAAAAGTAGGAGGAGTTTTGAGGCCAAAGCGCATGCTTCTAAAGTTCAGAGGGATGGCAATGTCAACCAAGAGTCCGCAGTTGAATACTTATTTACTTTGCAAAGATCGATCGATCGATCGAAAGAAATCAAAAGCCATAGGCTTAAAAATGGGGCACTGGCAAAGTAAACAAAATCCCATCACACACTTGAGCAGAAGAAGCCATTACTCTCAGGATTTAAATCTACGTGGGGAGACCCCAAAAGAACTCTTTGGCCTCATTAGTCATCCCTGTCAAGGCGTTGCTGAATAATCTCATGTGTTATAAACATCTTGGACTTAGGCTAAAATGCTATGCTGCACCTTACCACCCAAGTACGCTTGTAGTTTGGGAATTTTGTTCACTGACAATTGCCAGAAAACCTTTTTGATTCTGAAAATAGAGCTTATTTGAGCGTTTCTTCTATAATGTAACACAGCGCCATCGGAACCTTTTCTTGTGCGTGTGTATGGGTTGTAGCCTTTTTTTCCTGCCGCCAAAAGTAGGAGGAGTTTTGAGGCCAAAGCGCATGCTTCTAAAGTTCAGAGGGATGGCAATGTCAACCAAGAGTCCGCAGTTGAATACTTATTTACTTTGCAAAGATCGATCGATCGATCGAAAGAAATCAAAAGCCATAGGCTTAAAAATGGGGCACTGGCAAAGTAAACAAAATCCCATCACACACTTGAGCAGAAGAAGCCATTACTCTCAGGATTTAAATCTACGTGGGGAGACCCCAAAAGAACTCTTTGGCCTCATTAGTCATCCCTGTCAAGGCGTTGCTGAATAATCTCATGTGTTATAAACATCTTGGACTTAGGCTAAAATGCTATGCTGCACCTTACCACCCAAGTACGCTTGTAGTTTGGGAATTTTGTTCACTGACAATTGCCAGAAAACCTTTTTGATTCTGAAAATAGAGCTTATTTGAGCGTTTCTTCTATAACGTAACACAGCGCCATCGGAACCTTTTCTTGTGCGTGTGTATGGGTTGTAGCCTTTTTTTCCTGCCGCCAAAAGTAGGAGGAGTTTTGAGGCCAAAGCGCATGCTTCTAAAGTTCAGAGGGATGGCAATGTCAACCAAGAGTCCGCAGTTGAATACTTATTTACTTTGCAAAGATCGATCGATCGATCGAAAGAAATCAAAAGCCATAGGCTTAAAAATGGGGCACTGGCAAAGTAAACAAAATCCCATCACACACTTGAGCAGAAGAAGCCATTACTCTCAGGATTTAAATCTACGTGGGGAGACCCCAAAAGAACTCTTTGGCCTCATTAGTCATCCCTGTCAAGGCGTTGCTGAATAATCTCATGTGTTATAAACATCTTGGACTTAGGCTAAAATGCTATGCTGCACCTTACCACCCAAGTACGCTTGTAGTTTGGGAATTTTGTTCACTGACAATTGCCAGAAAACCTTTTTGATTCTGAAAATAGAGCTTATTTGAGCGTTTCTTCTATAACGTAACACAGCGCCATCGGAACCTTTTCTTGTGCGTGTGTATGGGTTGTAGCCTTTTTTTCCTCTAGCCAAAAGTAGGAGGAGTTTTGAGGCCAAAGCGCATGCTTCTAAAGTTCAGAGGGATGGCAATGTCAACCAAGAGTCCGCAGTTGAATACTTATTTACTTTGCAAAGATCGATCGATCGATCGAAAGAAATCAAAAGCCATAGGCTTAAAAATGGGGCACTGGCAAAGTAAACAAAATCCCATCACACACTTGAGCAGAAGAAGCCATTACTCTCAGGATTTAAATCTACGTGGGGAGACCCCAAAAGAACTCTTTGGCCTCATTAGTCATCCCTGTCAAGGCGTTGCTGAATAATCTCATGTGTTATAAACATCTTGGACTTAGGCTAAAATGCTATGCTGCACCTTACCACCAAAGTACGCTTGTAGTTTGGGAATTTTGTTCACTGACAATTGCCAGAAAACCTTTTTGATTCTGAAAATAGAGCTTATTTGAGCGTTTCTTCTATAACGTAACACAGCGCCATCGGAACCTTTTCTTGTGCGTGTGTATGGGTTGTAGCCTTTTTTTCCTGCCGCCAAAAGTAGGAGGAGTTTTGAGGCCAAAGCGCATGCTTCTAAAGTTCAGAGGGATGGCAATGTCAACCAAGAGTCCGCAGTTGAATACTTATTTACTTTGCAAAGATCGATCGATCGATCGAAAGAAATCAAAAGCCATAGGCTTAAAAATGGGGCACTGGCAAAGTAAACAAAATCCCATCACACACTTGAGCAGAAGAAGCCATTACTCTCAGGATTTAAATCTACGTGGGGAGACCCCAAAAGAACTCTTTGGCCTCATTAGTCATCCCTGTCAAGGCGTTGCTGAATAATCTCATGTGTTATAAACATCTTGGACTTAGGCTAAAATGCTATGCTGCACCTTACCACCCAAGTACGCTTGTAGTTTTGGAATTTTGTTCACTGACAATTGCCAGAAAACCTTTTTGATTCTGAAAATAGAGCTTATTTGAGCGTTTCTTCTATAACGTAACACAGCGCCATCGGAACCTTTTCTTGTGCGTGTGTATGGGTTGTAGCCTTTTTTTCCTGCCGCCAAAAGTAGGAGGAGTTTTGAGGCCAAAGCGCATGCTTCTAAAGTTCAGAGGGATGGCAATGTCAACCAAGAGTCCGCAGTTGAATACTTATTTACTTTGCAAAGATCGATCGATCGATCGAAAGAAATCAAAAGCCATAGGCTTAAAAATGGGGCACTGGCAAAGTAAACAAAATCCCATCACACACTTGAGCAGAAGAAGCCATTACTCTCAGGATTTAAATCTACGTGGGGAGACCCCAAAAGAACTCTTTGGCCTCATTAGTCATCCCTGTCAAGGCGTTGCTGAATAATCTCATGTGTTATAAACATCTTGGACTTAGGCTAAAATGCTATGCTGCACCTTACCACCCAAGTACGCTTGTAGTTTGGGAATTTTGTTCACTGACAATTGCCAGAAAACCTTTTTGATTCTGAAAATAGAGCTTATTTGAGCGTTTCTTCTATAACGTAACACAGCGCCATCGGAACCTTTTCTTGTGCGTGTGTATGGGTTGTAGCCTTTTTTTCCTCTAGCCAAAAGTAGGAGGAGTTTTGAGGCCAAAGCGCAAGCTTCTAAAGTTCAGAGGGATGGCAATGTCAACCAAGAGTCCGCAGTTGAATACTTATTTACTTTGCAAAGATCGATCGATCGATCGAAAGAAATCAAAAGCCATAGGCTTAAAAATGGGGCACTGGCAAAGTAAACAAAATCCCATCACACACTTGAGCAGAAGAAGCCATTACTCTCAGGATTTAAATCTACGTGGGGAGACCCCAAAAGAACTCTTTGGCCTCATTAGTCATCCCTGTCAAGGCGTTGCTGAATAATCTCATGTGTTATAAACATCTTGGACTTAGGCTAAAATGCTATGCTGCACCTTACCACCCAAGTACGCTTGTAGTTTGGGAATTTTGTTCACTGACAATTGCCAGAAAACCTTTTTGATTCTGAAAATAGAGCTTATTTGAGCGTTTCTTCTATAACGTAACACAGCGCCATCGGAACCTTTTCTTGTGCGTGTGTATGGGTTGTAGCCTTTTTTTCCTGCCGCCAAAAGTAGGAGGAGTTTTGAGGCCAAAGCGCATGCTTCTAAAGTTCAGAGGGATGGCAATGTCAACCAAGAGTCCGCAGTTGAATACTTATTTACTTTGCAAAGATCGATCGATCGATCGAAAGAAATCAAAAGCCATAGGCTTAAAAATGGGGCACTGGCAAAGTAAACAAAATCCCATCACACACTTGAGCAGAAGAAGCCATTACTCTCAGGATTTAAATCTACGTGGGGAGACCCCAAAAGAACTCTTTGGCCTCATTAGTCATCCCTGTCAAGGCGTTGCTGAATAATCTCATGTGTTATAAACATCTTGGACTTAGGCTAAAATGCTATGCTGCACCTTACCACCCAAGTACGCTTGTAGTTTGGGAATTTTGTTCACTGACAATTGCCAGAAAACCTTTTTGATTCTGAAAATAGAGCTTATTTGAGCGTTTCTTCTATAACGTAACACAGCGCCATCGGAACCTTTTCTTGTGCGTGTGTATGGGTTGTAGCCTTTTTTTCCTCTAGCCAAAAGTAGGAGGAGTTTTGAGGCCAAAGCGCATGCTTCTAAAGTTCAGAGGGATGGCAATGTCAACCAAGAGTCCGCAGTTGAATACTTATTTACTTTGCAAAGATCGATCGATCGATCGAAAGAAATCAAAAGCCATAGGCTTAAAAATGGGGCACTGGCAAAGTAAACAAAATCCCATCACACACTTGAGCAGAAGAAGCCATTACTCTCAGGATTTAAATCTACGTGGGGAGACCCCAAAAGAACTCTTTGGCCTCATTAGTCATCCCTGTCAAGGCGTTGCTGAATAATCTCATGTGTTATAAACATCTTGGACTTAGGCTAAAATGCTATGCTGCACCTTACCACCCAAGTACGCTTGTAGTTTGGGAATTTTGTTCACTGACAATTGCCAGAAAACCTTTTTGATTCTGAAAATAGAGCTTATTTGAGCGTTTCTTCTATAATGTAACACAGCGCCATCGGAACCTTTTCTTGTGCGTGTGTATGGGTTGTAGCCTTTTTTTCCTCTAGCCAAAAGTAGGAGGAGTTTTGAGGCCAAAGCGCATGCTTCTAAAGTTCAGAGGGATGGCAATGTCAACCAAGAGTCCGCAGTTGAATACTTATTTACTTTGCAAAGATCGATCGATCGATCGAAAGAAATCAAAAGCCATAGGCTTAAAAATGGGGCACTGGCAAAGTAAACAAAATCCCATCACACACTTGAGCAGAAGAAGCCATTACTCTCAGGATTTAAATCTACGTGGGGAGACCCCAAAAGAACTCTTTGGCCTCATTAGTCATCCCTGTCAAGGCGTTGCTGAATAATCTCATGTGTTATAAACATCTTGGACTTAGGCTAAAATGCTATGCTGCACCTTACCACCCAAGTACGCTTGTAGTTTGGGAATTTTGTTCACTGACAATTGCCAGAAAACCTTTTTGATTCTGAAAATAGAGCTTATTTGAGCGTTTCTTCTATAACGTAACACAGCGCCATCGGAACCTTTTCTTGTGCGTGTGTATGGGTTGTAGCCTTTTTTTCCTGCCGCCAAAAGTAGGAGGAGTTTTGAGGCCAAAGCGCATGCTTCTAAAGTTCAGAGGGATGGCAATGTCAACCAAGAGTCCGCAGTTGAATACTTATTTACTTTGCAAAGATCGATCGATCGATCGAAAGAAATCAAAAGCCATAGGCTTAAAAATGGGGCACTGGCAAAGTAAACAAAATCCCATCACACACTTGAGCAGAAGAAGCCATTACTCTCAGGATTTAAATCTACGTGGGGAGACCCCAAAAGAACTCTTTGGCCTCATTAGTCATCCCTGTCAAGGCGTTGCTGAATAATCTCATGTGTTATAAACATCTTGGACTTAGGCTAAAATGCTATGCTGCACCTTACCACCCAAGTACGCTTGTAGTTTGGGAATTTTGTTCACTGACAATTGCCAGAAAACCTTTTTGATTCTGAAAATAGAGCTTATTTGAGCGTTTCTTCTATAACGTAACACAGCGCCATCGGAACCTTTTCTTGTGCGTGTGTATGGGTTGTAGCCTTTTTTTCCTGCCGCCAAAAGTAGGAGGAGTTTTGAGGCCAAAGCGCATGCTTCTAAAGTTCAGAGGGATGGCAATGTCAACCAAGAGTCCGCAGTTGAATACTTATTTACTTTGCAAAGATCGATCGATCGATCGAAAGAAATCAAAAGCCATAGGCTTAAAAATGGGGCACTGGCAAAGTAAACAAAATCCCATCACACACTTGAGCAGAAGAAGCCATTACTCTCAGGATTTAAATCTACGTGGGGAGACCCCAAAAGAACTCTTTGGCCTCATTAGTCATCCCTGTCAAGGCGTTGCTGAATAATCTCATGTGTTATAAACATCTTGGACTTAGGCTAAAATGCTATGCTGCACCTTACCACCCAAGTACGCTTGTAGTTTGGGAATTTTGTTCACTGACAATTGCCAGAAAACCTTTTTGATTCTGAAAATAGAGCTTATTTGAGCGTTTCTTCTATAACGTAACACAGCGCCATCGGAACCTTTTCTTGTGCGTGTGTATGGGTTGTAGCCTTTTTTTCCTCTAGCCAAAAGTAGGAGGAGTTTTGAGGCCAAAGCGCAAGCTTCTAAAGTTCAGAGGGATGGCAATGTCAACCAAGAGTCCGCAGTTGAATACTTATTTACTTTGCAAAGATCGATCGATCGATCGAAAGAAATCAAAAGCCATAGGCTTAAAAATGGGGCACTGGCAAAGTAAACAAAATCCCATCACACACTTGAGCAGAAGAAGCCATTACTCTCAGGATTTAAATCTACGTGGGGAGACCCCAAAAGAACTCTTTGGCCTCATTAGTCATCCCTGTCAAGGCGTTGCTGAATAATCTCATGTGTTATAAACATCTTGGACTTAGGCTAAAATGCTATGCTGCACCTTACCACCCAAGTACGCTTGTAGTTTGGGAATTTTGTTCACTGACAATTGCCAGAAAACCTTTTTGATTCTGAAAATAGAGCTTATTTGAGCGTTTCTTCTATAACGTAACACAGCGCCATCGGAACCTTTTCTTGTGCGTGTGTATGGGTTGTAGCCTTTTTTTCCTGCCGCCAAAAGTAGGAGGAGTTTTGAGGCCAAAGCGCATGCTTCTAAAGTTCAGAGGGATGGCAATGTCAACCAAGAGTCCGCAGTTGAATACTTATTTACTTTGCAAAGATCGATCGATCGATCGAAAGAAATCAAAAGCCATAGGCTTAAAAATGGGGCACTGGCAAAGTAAACAAAATCCCATCACACACTTGAGCAGAAGAAGCCATTACTCTCAGGATTTAAATCTACGTGGGGAGACCCCAAAAGAACTCTTTGGCCTCATTAGTCATCCCTGTCAAGGCGTTGCTGAATAATCTCATGTGTTATAAACATCTTGGACTTAGGCTAAAATGCTATGCTGCACCTTACCACCCAAGTACGCTTGTAGTTTGGGAATTTTGTTCACTGACAATTGCCAGAAAACCTTTTTGATTCTGAAAATAGAGCTTATTTGAGCGTTTCTTCTATAACGTAACACAGCGCCATCGGAACCTTTTCTTGTGCGTGTGTATGGGTTGTAGCCTTTTTTTCCTCTAGCCAAAAGTAGGAGGAGTTTTGAGGCCAAAGCGCAAGCTTCTAAAGTTCAGAGGGATGGCAATGTCAACCAAGAGTCCGCAGTTGAATACTTATTTACTTTGCAAAGATCGATCGATCGATCGAAAGAAATCAAAAGCCATAGGCTTAAAAATGGGGCACTGGCAAAGTAAACAAAATCCCATCACACACTTGAGCAGAAGAAGCCATTACTCTCAGGATTTAAATCTACGTGGGGAGACCCCAAAAGAACTCTTTGGCCTCATTAGTCATCCCTGTCAAGGCGTTGCTGAATAATCTCATGTGTTATAAACATCTTGGACTTAGGCTAAAATGCTATGCTGCACCTTACCACCCAAGTACGCTTGTAGTTTGGGAATTTTGTTCACTGACAATTGCCAGAAAACCTTTTTGATTCTGAAAATAGAGCTTATTTGAGCGTTTCTTCTATAACGTAACACAGCGCCATCGGAACCTTTTCTTGTGCGTGTGTATGGGTTGTTGCCTTTTTTTCCTGCCGCCAAAAGTAGGAGGAGTTTTGAGGCCAAAGCGCATGCTTCTAAAGTTCAGAGGGATGGCAATGTCAACCAAGAGTCCGCAGTTGAATACTTATTTACTTTGCAAAGATCGATCGATCGATCGAAAGAAATCAAAAGCCATAGGCTTAAAAATGGGGCACTGGCAAAGTAAACAAAATCCCATCACACACTTGAGCAGAAGAAGCCATTACTCTCAGGATTTAAATCTACGTGGGGAGACCCCAAAAGAACTCTTTGGCCTCATTAGTCATCCCTGTCAAGGCGTTGCTGAATAATCTCATGTGTTATAAACATCTTGGACTTAGGCTAAAATGCTATGCTGCACCTTACCACCCAAGTACGCTTGTAGTTTGGGAATTTTGTTCACTGACAATTGCCAGAAAACCTTTTTGATTCTGAAAATAGAGCTTATTTGAGCGTTTCTTCTATAACGTAACACAGCGCCATCGGAACCTTTTCTTGTGCGTGTGTATGGGTTGTAGCCTTTTTTTCCTGCCGCCAAAAGTAGGAGGAGTTTTGAGGCCAAAGCGCATGCTTCTAAAGTTCAGAGGGATGGCAATGTCAACCAAGAGTCCGCAGTTGAATACTTATTTACTTTGCAAAGATCGATCGATCGATCGAAAGAAATCAAAAGCCATAGGCTTAAAAATGGGGCACTGGCAAAGTAAACAAAATCCCATCACACACTTGAGCAGAAGAAGCCATTACTCTCAGGATTTAAATCTACGTGGGGAGACCCCAAAAGAACTCTTTGGCCTCATTAGTCATCCCTGTCAAGGCGTTGCTGAATAATCTCATGTGTTATAAACATCTTGGACTTAGGCTAAAATGCTATGCTGCACCTTACCACCCAAGTACGCTTGTAGTTTGGGAATTTTGTTCACTGACAATTGCCAGAAAACCTTTTTGATTCTGAAAATAGAGCTTATTTGAGCGTTTCTTCTATAATGTAACACAGCGCCATCGGAACCTTTTCTTGTGCGTGTGTATGGGTTGTAGCCTTTTTTTCCTCTAGCCAAAAGTAGGAGGAGTTTTGAGGCCAAAGCGCATGCTTCTAAAGTTCAGAGGGATGGCAATGTCAACCAAGAGTCCGCAGTTGAATACTTATTTACTTTGCAAAGATCGATCGATCGATCGAAAGAAATCAAAAGCCATAGGCTTAAAAATGGGGCACTGGCAAAGTAAACAAAATCCCATCACACACTTGAGCAGAAGAAGCCATTACTCTCAGGATTTAAATCTACGTGGGGAGACCCCAAAAGAACTCTTTGGCCTCATTAGTCATCCCTGTCAAGGCGTTGCTGAATAATCTCATGTGTTATAAACATCTTGGACTTAGGCTAAAATGCTATGCTGCACCTTACCACCCAAGTACGCTTGTAGTTTGGGAATTTTGTTCACTGACAATTGCCAGAAAACCTTTTTGATTCTGAAAATAGAGCTTATTTGAGCGTTTCTTCTATAACGTAACACAGCGCCATCGGAACCTTTTCTTGTGCGTGTGTATGGGTTGTAGCCTTTTTTTCCTGCCGCCAAAAGTAGGAGGAGTTTTGAGGCCAAAGCGCATGCTTCTAAAGTTCAGAGGGATGGCAATGTCAATCAAGAGTCCGCAGTTGAATACTTATTTACTTTGCAAAGATCGATCGATCGATCGAAAGAAATCAAAAGCCATAGGCTTAAAAATGGGGCACTGGCAAAGTAAACAAAATCCCATCACACACTTGAGCAGAAGAAGCCATTACTCTCAGGATTTAAATCTACGTGGGGAGACCCCAAAAGAACTCTTTGGCCTCATTAGTCATCCCTGTCAAGGCGTTGCTGAATAATCTCATGTGTTATAAACATCTTGGACTTAGGCTAAAATGCTATGCTGCACCTTACCACCAAAGTACGCTTGTAGTTTGGGAATTTTGTTCACTGACAATTGCCAGAAAACCTTTTTGATTCTGAATATAGAGCTTATTTGAGCGTTTCTTCTATAACGTAACACAGCGCCATCGGAACCTTTTCTTGTGCGTGTGTATGGGTTGTAGCCTTTTTTTCCTGCCGCCAAAAGTAGGAGGAGTTTTGAGGCCAAAGCGCATGCTTCTAAAGTTCAGAGGGATGGCAATGTCAACCAAGAGTCCGCAGTTGAATACTTATTTACTTTGCAAAGATCGATCGATCGATCGAAAGAAATCAAAAGCCATAGGCTTAAAAATGGGGCACTGGCAAAGTAAACAAAATCCCATCACACACTTGAGCAGAAGAAGCCATTACTCTCAGGATTTAAATCTACGTGGGGAGACCCCAAAAGAACTCTTTGGCCTCATTAGTCATCCCTGTCAAGGCGTTGCTGAATAATCTCATGTGTTATAAACATCTTGGACTTAGGCTAAAATGCTATGCTGCACCTTACCACCCAAGTACGCTTGTAGTTTGGGAATTTTGTTCACTGACAATTGCCAGAAAACCTTTTTGATTCTGAAAATAGAGCTTATTTGAGCGTTTCTTCTATAACGTAACACAGCGCCATCGGAACCTTTTCTTGTGCGTGTGTATGGGTTGTAGCCTTTTTTTCCTGCCGCCAAAAGTAGGAGGAGTTTTGAGGCCAAAGCGCATGCTTCTAAAGTTCAGAGGGATGGCAATGTCAACCAAGAGTCCGCAGTTGAATACTTATTTACTTTGCAAAGATCGATCGATCGATCGAAAGAAATCAAAAGCCATAGGCTTAAAAATGGGGCACTGGCAAAGTAAACAAAATCCCATCACACACTTGAGCAGAAGAAGCCATTACTCTCAGGATTTAAATCTACGTGGGGAGACCTCAAAAGAACTCTTTGGCCTCATTAGTCATCCCTGTCAAGGCGTTGCTGAAAAATCTCATGTGTTATAAACATCTTGGACTTAGGCTAAAATGCTATGCTGCACCTTACCACCAAAGTACGCTTGTAGTTTGGGAATTTTGTTCACTGACAATTGCCAGAAAACCTTTTTGATTCTGAAAATAGAGCTTATTTGAGCGTTTCTTCTATAACGTAACACAGCGCCATCGGAACCTTTTCTTGTGCGTGTGTATGGGTTGTAGCCTTTTTTTCCTGCCGCCAAAAGTAGGAGGAGTTTTGAGGCCAAAGCGCATGCTTCTAAAGTTCAGAGGGATGGCAATGTCAACCAAGAGTCCGCAGTTGAATACTTATTTACTTTGCAAAGATCGATCGATCGATCGAAAGAAATCAAAAGCCATAGGCTTAAAAATGGGGCACTGGCAAAGTAAACAAAATCCCATCACACACTTGAGCAGAAGAAGCCATTACTCTCAGGATTTAAATCTACGTGGGGAGACCCCAAAAGAACTCTTTGGCCTCATTAGTCATCCCTGTCAAGGCGTTGCTGAATAATCTCATGTGTTATAAACATCTTGGACTTAGGCTAAAATGCTATGCTGCACCTTACCACCCAAGTACGCTTGTAGTTTGGGAATTTTGTTCACTGACAATTGCCAGAAAACCTTTTTGATTCTGAAAATAGAGCTTATTTGAGCGTTTCTTCTATAACGTAACACAGCGCCATCGGAACCTTTTCTTGTGCGTGTGTATGGGTTGTAGCCTTTTTTTCCTGCCGCCAAAAGTAGGAGGAGTTTTGAGGCCAAAGCGCATGCTTCTAAAGTTCAGAGGGATGGCAATGTCAACCAAGAGTCCGCAGTTGAATACTTATTTACTTTGCAAAGATCGATCGATCGATCGAAAGAAATCAAAAGCCATAGGCTTAAAAATGGGGCACTGGCAAAGTAAACAAAATCCCATCACACACTTGAGCAGAAGAAGCCATTACTCTCAGGATTTAAATCTACGTGGGGAGACCCCAAAAGAACTCTTTGGCCTCATTAGTCATCCCTGTCAAGGCGTTGCTGAATAATCTCATGTGTTATAAACATCTTGGACTTAGGCTAAAATGCTATGCTGCACCTTACCACCAAAGTACGCTTGTAGTTTGGGAATTTTGTTCACTGACAATTGCCAGAAAACCTTTTTGATTCTGAAAATAGAGCTTATTTGAGCGTTTCTTCTATAACGTAACACAGCGCCATCGGAACCTTTTCTTGTGCGTGTGTATGGGTTGTAGCCTTTTTTTCCTGCCGCCAAAAGTAGGAGGAGTTTTGAGGCCAAAGCGCATGCTTCTAAAGTTCAGAGGGATGGCAATGTCAACCAAGAGTCCGCAGTTGAATACTTATTTACTTTGCAAAGATCGATCGATCGATCGAAAGAAATCAAAAGCCATAGGCTTAAAAATGGGGCACTGGCAAAGTAAACAAAATCCCATCACACACTTGAGCAGAAGAAGCCATTACTCTCAGGATTTAAATCTACGTGGGGAGACCCCAAAAGAACTCTTTGGCCTCATTAGTCATCCCTGTCAAGGCGTTGCTGAATAATCTCATGTGTTATAAACATCTTGGACTTAGGCTAAAATGCTATGCTGCACCTTACCACCCAAGTACGCTTGTAGTTTGGGAATTTTGTTCACTGACAATTGCCAGAAAACCTTTTTGATTCTGAAAATAGAGCTTATTTGAGCGTTTCTTCTATAACGTAACACAGCGCCATCGGAACCTTTTCTTGTGCGTGTGTATGGGTTGTAGCCTTTTTGTTCCTGCCGCCAAAAGTAGGAGGAGTTTTGAGGCCAAAGCGCATGCTTCTAAAGTTCAGAGGGATGGCAATGTCAACCAAGAGTCCGCAGTTGAATACTTATTTACTTTGCAAAGATCGATCGATCGATCGAAAGAAATCAAAAGCCATAGGCTTAAAAATGGGGCACTGGCAAAGTAAACAAAATCCCATCACACACTTGAGCAGAAGAAGCCATTACTCTCAGGATTTAAATCTACGTGGGGAGACCCCAAAAGAACTCTTTGGCCTCATTAGTCATCCCTGTCAAGGCGTTGCTGAATAATCTCATGTGTTATAAACATCTTGGACTTAGGCTAAAATGCTATGCTGCACCTTACCACCCAAGTACGCTTGTAGTTTGGGAATTTTGTTCACTGACAATTGCCAGAAAACCTTTTTGATTCTGAAAATAGAGCTTATTTGAGCGTTTCTTCTATAACGTAACACAGCGCCATCGGACCGGACCACTCGGGCTGCCTCTGTGGCGCAACGGTAGCGCGTCTGACTCCAGATCAGAAAGTTGCGTGTTCAACTTCACGTCAGCGTCATGTACTTTGTTGATTCTTGTTATAGTGGGTGAACAGCATTCACTCATTCATGTTACGGGGCTGTTTCATACCTGTCACTCCGCAATCATGCGATCTGCCAAGAGGATTAGTTCAAATGCTCTAATACTCAACTGTTTGACAGTTTGGCCATTGCCCTCTGAGAGCTTTAGTTGTGAATGAAACTGCATATACACATGTATAACTCAAAAGTACCGCATGCGATGGCCGGGAATCGAACCCGGGTCAACTGCTTGGAAGGCAGCTATGCTTACCACTATACCACCATCGCAAGGACACATGCTTTCGCAGTGCCGTGTCGCAAA
>NW_027315735.1:11521417-11556417 GCF_026437365.1 Eucyclogobius newberryi
TGTCAATCAAGAGTCCGCAGTTGAATACTTATTTACTTTGCAAAGATCGATCGATCGATCGATCGATCGAAAGAAATCAAAAGCCATAGGCTTAAAAATGGGGCACTGGCAAAGTAAACAAAATCCCATCACACACTTGAGCAGAAGAAGCCATTACTCTCAGGATTTAAATCTACGTGGGGAGACCCCAAAAGAACTCTTTGGCCTCATTAGTCATCCCTGTCAAGGCGTTGCTGAATAATCTCATGTGTTATAAACATCTTGGACTTAGGCTAAAATGCTATGCTGCACCTTACCACCCAAGTACGCTTGTAGTTTGGGAATTTTGTTCACTGACAATTGCCAGAAAACCTTTTTGATTCTGAAAATAGAGCTTATTTGAGCGTTTCTTCTATAACGTAACACAGCGCCATCGGAACCTTTTCTTGTGCGTGTGTATGGGTTGTAGCCTTTTTGTTCCTGCCGCCAAAAGTAGGAGGAGTTTTGAGGCCAAAGCGCATGCTTCTAAAGTTCAGAGGGATGGCAATGTCAACCAAGAGTCCGCAGTTGAATACTTATTTACTTTGCAAAGATCGATCGATCGATCGAAAGAAATCAAAAGCCATAGGCTTAAAAATGGGGCACTGGCAAAGTAAACAAAATCCCATCACACACTTGAGCAGAAGAAGCCATTACTCTCAGGATTTAAATCTACGTGGGGAGACCCCAAAAGAACTCTTTGGCCTCATTAGTCATCCCTGTCAAGGCGTTGCTGAATAATCTCATGTGTTATAAACATCTTGGACTTAGGCTAAAATGCTATGCTGCACCTTACCACCCAAGTACGCTTGTAGTTTGGGAATTTTGTTCACTGACAATTGCCAGAAAACCTTTTTGATTCTGAAAATAGAGCTTATTTGAGCGTTTCTTCTATAACGTAACACAGCGCCATCGGACCGGACCACTCGGGCTGCCTCTGTGGCGCAACGGTAGCGCGTCTGACTCCAGATCAGAAAGTTGCGTGTTCAACTTCACGTCAGCGTCATGTACTTTGTTGATTCTTGTTATAGTGGGTGAACAGCATTCACTCATTCATGTTATGGGGCTGTTTCATACCTGTCACTCCGCAATCATGCGATCTGCCAAGAGGATTAGTTCAAATGCTCTAATACTCAACTGTTTGACAGTTTGGCCATTGCCCTCTGAGAGCTTTAGTTGTGAATGAAACTGCATATACACATGTATAACTCAAAAGTACCGCATGCGATGGCCGGGAATCGAACCCGGGTCAACTGCTTGGAAGGCAGCTATGCTTACCACTATACCACCATCGCAAGGACACATGCTTTCGCAGTGCCGTGTCGCAAATCGGCGCCTGTAATTGATATCTAAAGTTCCATGCACAAGGAATATGGTTTGAAGATAATTACTATCATAGAAACGCCTTTTTTGCACGGTTTCGCTGGTCGCATTTCTTGTCCAACTGAGCAACAGGTAGCGTGGCCGAGTGGTCTAAGGCGCTGGATTTAGGTTCCAGTCTCTTCGGAGACGTGGGTTTAAATCCCACCGCTGCCAGTTCGCATGCCGAACGTCAAGAGCAGGGCTGTGTGATGTCTGTCGGCAGCGCTTCCGTTTGAGTTTAGCTTTCATAAAATACATATTCTAAATCTGGCCCTGGTCAAAAGCCAACCAGGGATTCTTTACTTCCGCCAAATGGCCTGCCAGCAGGGGCCCGTACGGGAACAACATGAACCACGTTGTTGGCAGGATTCGAACCTGCGCGGGAAATTCCCAATGGATTTCTAGTCTATCGCCTTAACCACTCGGCCACAACAACTCATTAGCTGCTTACGGGAACCTTTTCTTGTGCGTGTGTATGGGTTGTAGCCTTTTTTTCCTGCCGCCAAAAGTAGGAGGAGTTTTGAGGCCAAAGCGCATGCTTCTGAAGTTCAGAGGGATGGCAATGTCAATCAAGAGTCCGCAGTTGAATACTTATTTACTTTGCAAAGATCGATCGATCGATCGATCGATCGATCGAAAGAAATCAAAAGCCATAGGCTTAAAAATGGGGCACTGGCAAAGTAAACAAAATCCCATCACACACTTGAGCAGAAGAAGCCATTACTCTCAGGATTTAAATCTACGTGGGGAGACCCCAAAAGAACTCTTTGGCCTCATTAGTCATCCCTGTCAAGGCGTTGCTGAATAATCTCATGTGTTATAAACATCTTGGACTTAGGCTAAAATGCTATGCTGCACCTTACCACCCAAGTACGCTTGTAGTTTGGGAATTTTGTTCACTGACAATTGCCAGAAAACCTTTTTGATTCTGAAAATAGAGCTTATTTGAGCGTTTCTTCTATAACGTAACACAGCGCCATCGGAACCTTTTCTTGTGCGTGTGTATCGGTTGTAGCCTTTTTGTTCCTGCCGCCAAAAGTAGGAGGAGTTTTGAGGCCAAAGCGCATGCTTCTAAAGTTCAGAGGGATGGCAATGTCAACCAAGAGTCCGCAGTTGAATACTTATTTACTTTGCAAAGATCGATCGATCGATCGAAAGAAATCAAAAGCCATAGGCTTAAAAATGGGGCACTGGCAAAGTAAACAAAATCCCATCACACACTTGAGCAGAAGAAGCCATTACTCTCAGGATTTAAATCTACGTGGGGAGACCCCAAAAGAACTCTTTGGCCTCATTAGTCATCCCTGTCAAGGCGTTGCTGAATAATCTCATGTGTTATAAACATCTTGGACTTAGGCTAAAATGCTATGCTGCACCTTACCACCCAAGTACGCTTGTAGTTTGGGAATTTTGTTCACTGACAATTGCCAGAAAACCTTTTTGATTCTGAAAATAGAGCTTATTTGAGCGTTTCTTCTATAACGTAACACAGCGCCATCGGAACCTTTTCTTGTGCGTGTGTATGGGTTGTAGCCTTTTTGTTCCTGCCGCCAAAAGTAGGAGGAGTTTTGAGGCCAAAGCGCATGCTTCTAAAGTTCAGAGGGATGGCAATGTCAACCAAGAGTCCGCAGTTGAATACTTATTTACTTTGCAAAGATCGATCGATCGATCGAAAGAAATCAAAAGCCATAGGCTTAAAAATGGGGCACTGGCAAAGTAAACAAAATCCCATCACACACTTGAGCAGAAGAAGCCATTACTCTCAGGATTTAAATCTACGTGGGGAGACCCCAAAAGAACTCTTTGGCCTCATTAGTCATCCCTGTCAAGGCGTTGCTGAATAATCTCATGTGTTATAAACATCTTGGACTTAGGCTAAAATGCTATGCTGCACCTTACCACCCAAGTACGCTTGTAGTTTGGGAATTTTGTTCACTGACAATTGCCAGAAAACCTTTTTGATTCTGAAAATAGAGCTTATTTGAGCGTTTCTTCTATAACGTAACACAGCGCCATCGGAACCTTTTCTTGTGCGTGTGTATGGGTTGTAGCCTTTTTGTTCCTGCCGCCAAAAGTAGGAGGAGTTTTGAGGCCAAAGCGCATGCTTCTAAAGTTCAGAGGGATGGCAATGTCAACCAAGAGTCCGCAGTTGAATACTTATTTACTTTGCAAAGATCGATCGATCGATCGAAAGAAATCAAAAGCCATAGGCTTAAAAATGGGGCACTGGCAAAGTAAACAAAATCCCATCACACACTTGAGCAGAAGAAGCCATTACTCTCAGGATTTAAATCTACGTGGGGAGACCCCAAAAGAACTCTTTGGCCTCATTAGTCATCCCTGTCAAGGCGTTGCTGAATAATCTCATGTGTTATAAACATCTTGGACTTAGGCTAAAATGCTATGCTGCACCTTACCACCCAAGTACGCTTGTAGTTTGGGAATTTTGTTCACTGACAATTGCCAGAAAACCTTTTTGATTCTGAAAATAGAGCTTATTTGAGCGTTTCTTCTATAACGTAACACAGCGCCATCGGACCGGACCACTCGGGCTGCCTCTGTGGCGCAACGGTAGCGCGTCTGACTCCAGATCAGAAAGTTGCGTGTTCAACTTCACGTCAGCGTCATGTACTTTGTTGATTCTTGTTATAGTGGGTGAACAGCATTCACTCATTCATGTTATGGGGCTGTTTCATACCTGTCACTCCGCAATCATGCGATCTGCCAAGAGGATTAGTTCAAATGCTCTAATACTCAACTGTTTGACAGTTTGGCCATTGCCCTCTGAGAGCTTTAGTTGTGAATGAAACTGCATATACACATGTGTAACTCAAAATTACCGCATGCGATGGCCGGGAATCGAACCCGGGTCAACTGCTTGGAAGGCAGCTATGCTTACCACTATACCACCATCGCAAGGACACATGCTTTCGCAGTGCCGTGTCGCAAATCGGCGCCTGTAATTGATATCTAAAGTTCCATGCACACGGAATATGGTTTGAAGATAATTACTATCATAGAAACGCCTTTTTTGCACGGTTTCGCTGGTCGCATTTCTTGTCCAACTGAGCAACAGGTAGCGTGGCCGAGTGGTCTAAGGCGCTGGATTTAGGTTCCAGTCTCTTCGGAGACGTGGGTTTAAATCCCACCGCTGCCAGTTCGCATGCCGAACGTCAAGAGCAGGGCTGTGTGATGTCTGTCGGCAGCGCTTCCGTTTGAGTTTAGCTTTCATAAAATACATATTCTAAATCTGGCCCTGGTCAAAAGCCAACCAGGGATTCTTTACTTCCGCCAAATGGCCTGCCAGCAGGGGCCCGTACGGGAACAACATGAACCACGTTGTTGGCAGGATTCGAACCTGCGCGGGAAATTCCCAATGGATTTCTAGTCCATCGCCTTAACCACTCGGCCACAACAACTCATTAGCTGCTTACGGGAACCTTTTCTTGTGCGTGTGTATGGGTTGTAGCCTTTTTTTCTTGCCGCCAAAAGTAGGAGGAGTTTTGAGGCCAAAGCGCATGCTTCTGAAGTTCAGAGGGATGGCAATGTCAATCAAGAGTCCGCAGTTGAATACTTATTTACTTTGCAAAGATCGATCGATCGATCGATCGATCGAAAGAAATCAAAAGCCATAGGCTTAAAAATGGGGCACTGGCAAAGTAAACAAAATCCCATCACACACTTGAGCAGAAGAAGCCATTACTCTCAGGATTTAAATCTACGTGGGGAGACCCCAAAAGAACTCTTTGGCCTCATTAGTCATCCCTGTCAAGGCGTTGCTGAATAATCTCATGTGTTATAAACATCTTGGACTTAGGCTAAAATGCTATGCTGCACCTTACCACCCAAGTACGCTTGTAGTTTGGGAATTTTGTTCACTGACAATTGCCAGAAAACCTTTTTGATTCTGAAAATAGAGCTTATTTGAGCGTTTCTTCTATAACGTAACACAGCGCCATCGGAACCTTTTCTTGTGCGTGTGTATGGGTTGTAGCCTTTTTGTTCCTGCCGCCAAAAGTAGGAGGAGTTTTGAGGCCAAAGCGCATGCTTCTAAAGTTCAGAGGGATGGCAATGTCAACCAAGAGTCCGCAGTTGAATACTTATTTACTTTGCAAAGATCGATCGATCGATCGAAAGAAATCAAAAGCCATAGGCTTAAAAATGGGGCACTGGCAAAGTAAACAAAATCCCATCACACACTTGAGCAGAAGAAGCCATTACTCTCAGGATTTAAATCTACGTGGGGAGACCCCAAAAGAACTCTTTGGCCTCATTAGTCATCCCTGTCAAGGCGTTGCTGAATAATCTCATGTGTTATAAACATCTTGGACTTAGGCTAAAATGCTATGCTGCACCTTACCACCCAAGTACGCTTGTAGTTTGGGAATTTTGTTCACTGACAATTGCCAGAAAACCTTTTTGATTCTGAAAATAGAGCTTATTTGAGCGTTTCTTCTATAACGTAACACAGCGCCATCGGAACCTTTTCTTGTGCGTGTGTATCGGTTGTAGCCTTTTTGTTCCTGCCGCCAAAAGTAGGAGGAGTTTTGAGGCCAAAGCGCATGCTTCTAAAGTTCAGAGGGATGGCAATGTCAACCAAGAGTCCGCAGTTGAATACTTATTTACTTTGCAAAGATCGATCGATCGATCGAAAGAAATCAAAAGCCATAGGCTTAAAAATGGGGCACTGGCAAAGTAAACAAAATCCCATCACACACTTGAGCAGAAGAAGCCATTACTCTCAGGATTTAAATCTACGTGGGGAGACCCCAAAAGAACTCTTTGGCCTCATTAGTCATCCCTGTCAAGGCGTTGCTGAATAATCTCATGTGTTATAAACATCTTGGACTTAGGCTAAAATGCTATGCTGCACCTTACCACCCAAGTACGCTTGTAGTTTGGGAATTTTGTTCACTGACAATTGCCAGAAAACCTTTTTGATTCTGAAAATAGAGCTTATTTGAGCGTTTCTTCTATAACGTAACACAGCGCCATCGGAACCTTTTCTTGTGCGTGTGTATGGGTTGTAGCCTTTTTGTTCCTGCCGCCAAAAGTAGGAGGAGTTTTGAGGCCAAAGCGCATGCTTCTAAAGTTCAGAGGGATGGCAATGTCAACCAAGAGTCCGCAGTTGAATACTTATTTACTTTGCAAAGATCGATCGATCGATCGAAAGAAATCAAAAGCCATAGGCTTAAAAATGGGGCACTGGCAAAGTAAACAAAATCCCATCACACACTTGAGCAGAAGAAGCCATTACTCTCAGGATTTAAATCTACGTGGGGAGACCCCAAAAGAACTCTTTGGCCTCATTAGTCATCCCTGTCAAGGCGTTGCTGAATAATCTCATGTGTTATAAACATCTTGGACTTAGGCTAAAATGCTATGCTGCACCTTACCACCCAAGTACGCTTGTAGTTTGGGAATTTTGTTCACTGACAATTGCCAGAAAACCTTTTTGATTCTGAAAATAGAGCTTATTTGAGCGTTTCTTCTATAACGTAACACAGCGCCATCGGAACCTTTTCTTGTGCGTGTGTATGGGTTGTAGCCTTTTTGTTCCTGCCGCCAAAAGTAGGAGGAGTTTTGAGGCCAAAGCGCATGCTTCTAAAGTTCAGAGGGATGGCAATGTCAACCAAGAGTCCGCAGTTGAATACTTATTTACTTTGCAAAGATCGATCGATCGATCGAAAGAAATCAAAAGCCATAGGCTTAAAAATGGGGCACTGGCAAAGTAAACAAAATCCCATCACACACTTGAGCAGAAGAAGCCATTACTCTCAGGATTTAAATCTACGTGGGGAGACCCCAAAAGAACTCTTTGGCCTCATTAGTCATCCCTGTCAAGGCGTTGCTGAATAATCTCATGTGTTATAAACATCTTGGACTTAGGCTAAAATGCTATGCTGCACCTTACCACCCAAGTACGCTTGTAGTTTGGGAATTTTGTTCACTGACAATTGCCAGAAAACCTTTTTGATTCTGAAAATAGAGCTTATTTGAGCGTTTCTTCTATAACGTAACACAGCGCCATCGGACCGGACCACTCGGGCTGCCTCTGTGGCGCAACGGTAGCGCGTCTGACTCCAGATCAGAAAGTTGCGTGTTCAACTTCACGTCAGCGTCATGTACTTTGTTGATTCTTGTTATAGTGGGTGAACAGCATTCACTCATTCATGTTATGGGGCTGTTTCATACCTGTCACTCCGCAATCATGCGATCTGCCAAGAGGATTAGTTCAAATGCTCTAATACTCAACTGTTTGACAGTTTGGCCATTGCCCTCTGAGAGCTTTAGTTGTGAATGAAACTGCATATACACATGTATAACTCAAAATTACCGCATGCGATGGCCGGGAATCGAACCCGGGTCAACTGCTTGGAAGGCAGCTATGCTTACCACTATACCACCATCGCAAGGACACATGCTTTCGCAGTGCCGTGTCGCAAATCGGCGCCTGTAATTGATATCTAAAGTTCCATGCACACGGAATATGGTTTGAAGATAATTACTATCATAGAAACGCCTTTTTTGCACGGTTTCGCTGGTCGCATTTCTTGTCCAACTGAGCAACAGGTAGCGTGGCCGAGTGGTCTAAGGCGCTGGATTTAGGTTCCAGTCTCTTCGGAGACGTGGGTTTAAATCCCACCGCTGCCAGTTCGCATGCCGAACGTCAAGAGCAGGGCTGTGTGATGTCTGTCGGCAGCGCTTCCGTTTGAGTTTAGCTTTCATAAAATACATATTCTAAATCTGGCCCTGGTCAAAAGCCAACCAGGGATTCTTTACTTCCGCCAAATGGCCTGCCAGCAGGGGCCCGTACGGGAACAACATGAACCACGTTGTTGGCAGGATTCGAACCTGCGCGGGAAATTCCCAATGGATTTCTAGTCCATCGCCTTAACCACTCGGCCACAACAACTCATTAGCTGCTTACGGGAACCTTTTCTTGTGCGTGTGTATGGGTTGTAGCCTTTTTTTCTTGCCGCCAAAAGTAGGAGGAGTTTTGAGGCCAAAGCGCATGCTTCTGAAGTTCAGAGGGATGGCAATGTCAATCAAGAGTCCGCAGTTGAATACTTATTTACTTTGCAAAGATCGATCGATCGATCGATCGATCGAAAGAAATCAAAAGCCATAGGCTTAAAAATGGGGCACTGGCAAAGTAAACAAAATCCCATCACACACTTGAGCAGAAGAAGCCATTACTCTCAGGATTTAAATCTACGTGGGGAGACCCCAAAAGAACTCTTTGGCCTCATTAGTCATCCCTGTCAAGGCGTTGCTGAATAATCTCATGTGTTATAAACATCTTGGACTTAGGCTAAAATGCTATGCTGCACCTTACCACCCAAGTACGCTTGTAGTTTGGGAATTTTGTTCACTGACAATTGCCAGAAAACCTTTTTGATTCTGAAAATAGAGCTTATTTGAGCGTTTCTTCTATAACGTAACACAGCGCCATCGGAACCTTTTCTTGTGCGTGTGTATGGGTTGTAGCCTTTTTGTTCCTGCCGCCAAAAGTAGGAGGAGTTTTGAGGCCAAAGCGCATGCTTCTAAAGTTCAGAGGGATGGCAATGTCAACCAAGAGTCCGCAGTTGAATACTTATTTACTTTGCAAAGATCGATCGATCGATCGAAAGAAATCAAAAGCCATAGGCTTAAAAATGGGGCACTGGCAAAGTAAACAAAATCCCATCACACACTTGAGCAGAAGAAGCCATTACTCTCAGGATTTAAATCTACGTGGGGAGACCCCAAAAGAACTCTTTGGCCTCATTAGTCATCTCTGTCAAGGCGTTGCTGAATAATCTCATGTGTTATAAACATCTTGGACTTAGGCTAAAATGCTATGCTGCACCTTACCACCCAAGTACGCTTGTAGTTTGGGAATTTTGTTCACTGACAATTGCCAGAAAACCTTTTTGATTCTGAAAATAGAGCTTATTTGAGCGTTTCTTCTATAACGTAACACAGCGCCATCGGAACCTTTTCTTGTGCGTGTGTATGGGTTGTAGCCTTTTTGTTCCTGCCGCCAAAAGTAGGAGGAGTTTTGAGGCCAAAGCGCATGCTTCTAAAGTTCAGAGGGATGGCAATGTCAACCAAGAGTCCGCAGTTGAATACTTATTTACTTTGCAAAGATCGATCGATCGATCGAAAGAAATCAAAAGCCATAGGCTTAAAAATGGGGCACTGGCAAAGTAAACAAAATCCCATCACACACTTGAGCAGAAGAAGCCATTACTCTCAGGATTTAAATCTACGTGGGGAGACCCCAAAAGAACTCTTTGGCCTCATTAGTCATCCCTGTCAAGGCGTTGCTGAATAATCTCATGTGTTATAAACATCTTGGACTTAGGCTAAAATGCTATGCTGCACCTTACCACCCAAGTACGCTTGTAGTTTGGGAATTTTGTTCACTGACAATTGCCAGAAAACCTTTTTGATTCTGAAAATAGAGCTTATTTGAGCGTTTCTTCTATAACGTAACACAGCGCCATCGGAACCTTTTCTTGTGCGTGTGTATGGGTTGTAGCCTTTTTGTTCCTGCCGCCAAAAGTAGGAGGAGTTTTGAGGCCAAAGCGCATGCTTCTAAAGTTCAGAGGGATGGCAATGTCAACCAAGAGTCCGCAGTTGAATACTTATTTACTTTGCAAAGATCGATCGATCGATCGAAAGAAATCAAAAGCCATAGGCTTAAAAATGGGGCACTGGCAAAGTAAACAAAATCCCATCACACACTTGAGCAGAAGAAGCCATTACTCTCAGGATTTAAATCTACGTGGGGAGACCCCAAAAGAACTCTTTGGCCTCATTAGTCATCTCTGTCAAGGCGTTGCTGAATAATCTCATGTGTTATAAACATCTTGGACTTAGGCTAAAATGCTATGCTGCACCTTACCACCCAAGTACGCTTGTAGTTTGGGAATTTTGTTCACTGACAATTGCCAGAAAACCTTTTTGATTCTGAAAATAGAGCTTATTTGAGCGTTTCTTCTATAACGTAACACAGCGCCATCGGAACCTTTTCTTGTGCGTGTGTATGGGTTGTAGCCTTTTTGTTCCTGCCGCCAAAAGTAGGAGGAGTTTTGAGGCCAAAGCGCATGCTTCTAAAGTTCAGAGGGATGGCAATGTCAACCAAGAGTCCGCAGTTGAATACTTATTTACTTTGCAAAGATCGATCGATCGATCGAAAGAAATCAAAAGCCATAGGCTTAAAAATGGGGCACTGGCAAAGTAAACAAAATCCCATCACACACTTGAGCAGAAGAAGCCATTACTCTCAGGATTTAAATCTACGTGGGGAGACCCCAAAAGAACTCTTTGGCCTCATTAGTCATCCCTGTCAAGGCGTTGCTGAATAATCTCATGTGTTATAAACATCTTGGACTTAGGCTAAAATGCTATGCTGCACCTTACCACCCAAGTACGCTTGTAGTTTGGGAATTTTGTTCACTGACAATTGCCAGAAAACCTTTTTGATTCTGAAAATAGAGCTTATTTGAGCGTTTCTTCTATAACGTAACACAGCGCCATCGGAACCTTTTCTTGTGCGTGTGTATGGGTTGTAGCCTTTTTGTTCCTGCCGCCAAAAGTAGGAGGAGTTTTGAGGCCAAAGCGCATGCTTCTAAAGTTCAGAGGGATGGCAATGTCAACCAAGAGTCCGCAGTTGAATACTTATTTACTTTGCAAAGATCGATCGATCGATCGAAAGAAATCAAAAGCCATAGGCTTAAAAATGGGGCACTGGCAAAGTAAACAAAATCCCATCACACACTTGAGCAGAAGAAGCCATTACTCTCAGGATTTAAATCTACGTGGGGAGACCCCAAAAGAACTCTTTGGCCTCATTAGTCATCCCTGTCAAGGCGTTGCTGAATAATCTCATGTGTTATAAACATCTTGGACTTAGGCTAAAATGCTATGCTGCACCTTACCACCCAAGTACGCTTGTAGTTTGGGAATTTTGTTCACTGACAATTGCCAGAAAACCTTTTTGATTCTGAAAATAGAGCTTATTTGAGCGTTTCTTCTATAACGTAACACAGCGCCATCGGAACCTTTTCTTGTGCGTGTGTATGGGTTGTAGCCTTTTTGTTCCTGCCGCCCAAAAGTAGGAGGAGTTTTGAGGCCAAAGCGCATGCTTCTAAAGTTCAGAGGGATGGCAATGTCAACCAAGAGTCCGCAGTTGAATACTTATTTACTTTGCAAAGATCGATCGATCGATCGAAAGAAATCAAAAGCCATAGGCTTAAAAATGGGGCACTGGCAAAGTAAACAAAATCCCATCACACACTTGAGCAGAAGAAGCCATTACTCTCAGGATTTAAATCTACGTGGGGAGACCCCAAAAGAACTCTTTGGCCTCATTAGTCATCCCTGTCAAGGCGTTGCTGAATAATCTCATGTGTTATAAACATCTTGGACTTAGGCTAAAATGCTATGCTGCACCTTACCACCCAAGTACGCTTGTAGTTTGGGAATTTTGTTCACTGACAATTGCCAGAAAACCTTTTTGATTCTGAAAATAGAGCTTATTTGAGCGTTTCTTCTATAACGTAACACAGCGCCATCGGAACCTTTTCTTGTGCGTGTGTATGGGTTGTAGCCTTTTTGTTCCTGCCGCCAAAAGTAGGAGGAGTTTTGAGGCCAAAGCGCATGCTTCTAAAGTTCAGAGGGATGGCAATGTCAACCAAGAGTCCGCAGTTGAATACTTATTTACTTTGCAAAGATCGATCGATCGATCTAAAGAAATCAAAAGCCATAGGCTTAAAAATGGGGCACTGGCAAAGTAAACAAAATCCCATCACACACTTGAGCAGAAGAAGCCATTACTCTCAGGATTTAAATCTACGTGGGGAGACCCCAAAAGAACTCTTTGGCCTCATTAGTCATCCCTGTCAAGGCGTTGCTGAATAATCTCATGTGTTATAAACATCTTGGACTTAGGCTAAAATGCTATGCTGCACCTTACCACCCAAGTACGCTTGTAGTTTGGGAATTTTGTTCACTGACAATTGCCAGAAAACCTTTTTGATTCTGAAAATAGAGCTTATTTGAGCGTTTCTTCTATAACGTAACACAGCGCCATCGGAACCTTTTCTTGTGCGTGTGTATGGGTTGTAGCCTTTTTGTTCCTGCCGCCCAAAAGTAGGAGGAGTTTTGAGGCCAAAGCGCATGCTTCTAAAGTTCAGAGGGATGGCAATGTCAACCAAGAGTCCGCAGTTGAATACTTATTTACTTTGCAAAGATCGATCGATCGATCGAAATAAATCAAAAGCCATAGGCTTAAAAATGGGGCACTGGCAAAGTAAACAAAATCCCATCACACACTTGAGCAGAAGAAGCCATTACTCTCAGGATTTAAATCTACGTGGGGAGACCCCAAAAGAACTCTTTGGCCTCATTAGTCATCCCTGTCAAGGCGTTGCTGAATAATCTCATGTGTTATAAACATCTTGGACTTAGGCTAAAATGCTATGCTGCACCTTACCACCCAAGTACGCTTGTAGTTTGGGAATTTTGTTCACTGACAATTGCCAGAAAACCTTTTTGATTCTGAAAATAGAGCTTATTTGAGCGTTTCTTCTATAACGTAACACAGCGCCATCGGAACCTTTTCTTGTGCGTGTGTATGGGTTGTAGCCTTTTTGTTCCTGCCGCCAAAAGTAGGAGGAGTTTTGAGGCCAAAGCGCATGCTTCTAAAGTTCAGAGGGATGGCAATGTCAACCAAGAGTCCGCAGTTGAATACTTATTTACTTTGCAAAGATCGATCGATCGATCGAAAGAAATCAAAAGCCATAGGCTTAAAAATGGGGCACTGGCAAAGTAAACAAAATCCCATCACACACTTGAGCAGAAGAAGCCATTACTCTCAGGATTTAAATCTACGTGGGGAGACCCCAAAAGAACTCTTTGGCCTCATTAGTCATCCCTGTCAAGGCGTTGCTGAATAATCTCATGTGTTATAAACATCTTGGACTTAGGCTAAAATGCTATGCTGCACCTTACCACCCAAGTACGCTTGTAGTTTGGGAATTTTGTTCACTGACAATTGCCAGAAAACCTTTTTGATTCTGAAAATAGAGCTTATTTGAGCGTTTCTTCTATAACGTAACACAGCGCCATCGGACCGGACCACTCGGGCTGCCTCTGTGGCGCAACGGTAGCGCGTCTGACTCCAGATCAGAAAGTTGCGTGTTCAACTTCACGTCAGCGTCATGTACTTTGTTGATTCTTGTTATAGTGGGTGAACAGCATTCACTCATTCATGTTATGGGGCTGTTTCATACCTGTCACTCCGCAATCATGCGATCTGCCAAGAGGATTAGTTCAAATGCTCTAATACTCAACTGTTTGACAGTTTGGCCATTGCCCTCTGAGAGCTTTAGTTGTGAATGAAACTGCATATACACATGTATAACTCAAAAGTACCGCATGCGATGGCCGGGAATCGAACCCGGGTCAACTGCTTGGAAGGCAGCTATGCTTACCACTATACCACCATCGCAAGGACACATGCTTTCGCAGTGCCGTGTCGCAAATCGGCGCCTGTAATTGATATCTAAAGTTCCATGCACACGGAATATGGTTTGAAGATAATTACTATCATAGAAACGCCTTTTTTTGCACGGTTTCGCTGGTCGCATTTCTTGTCCAACTGAGCAACAGGTAGCGTGGCCGAGTGGTCTAAGGCGCTGGATTTAGGTTCCAGTCTCTTCGGAGACGTGGGTTTAAATCCCACCGCTGCCAGTTCGCATGCCGAACGTCAAGAGCAGGGCTGTGTGATGTCTGTCGGCAGCGCTTCCGTTTGAGTTTAGCTTTCATAAAATACATATTCTAAATCTGGCCCTGGTCAAAAGCCAACCAGGGATTCTTTACTTCCGCCAAATGGCCTGCCAGCAGGGGCCCGTACGGGAACAACATGAACCACGTTGTTGGCAGGATTCGAACCTGCGCGGGAAATTCCCAATGGATTTCTAGTCCATCGCCTTAACCACTCGGCCACAACAACTCATTAGCTGCTTACGGGAACCTTTTCTTGTGCGTGTGTATGGGTTGTAGCCTTTTTTTCCTGCCGCCAAAAGTAGGAGGAGTTTTGAGGCCAAAGCGCATGCTTCTGAAGTTCAGAGGGATGGCAATGTCAATCAAGAGTCCGCAGTTGAATACTTATTTACTTTGCAAAGATCGATCGATCGATCGAAAGAAATCAAAAGCCATAGGCTTAAAAATGGGGCACTGGCAAAGTAAACAAAATCCCATCACACACTTGAGCAGAAGAAGCCATTACTCTCAGGATTTAAATCTACGTGGGGAGACCCCAAAAGAACTCTTTGGCCTCATTAGTCATCCCTGTCAAGGCGTTGCTGAATAATCTCATGTGTTATAAACATCTTGGACTTAGGCTAAAATGCTATGCTGCACCTTACCACCCAAGTACGCTTGTAGTTTGGGAATTTTGTTCACTGACAATTGCCAGAAAACCTTTTTGATTCTGAAAATAGAGCTTATTTGAGCGTTTCTTCTATAACGTAACACAGCGCCATCGGAACCTTTTCTTGTGCGTGTGTATGGGTTGTAGCCTTTTTTTCCTGCCGCCAAAAGTAGGAGGAGTTTTGAGGCCAAAGCGCATGCTTCTAAAGTTCAGAGGGATGGCAATGTCAACCAAGAGTCCGCAGTTGAATACTTATTTACTTTGCAAAGATCGATCGATCGATCGAAAGAAATCAAAAGCCATAGGCTTAAAAATGGGGCACTGGCAAAGTAAACAAAATCCCATCACAAACTTGAGCAGAAGAAGCCATTACTCTCAGGATTTAAATCTACGTGGGGAGACCCCAAAAGAACTCTTTGGCCTCATTAGTCATCCCTGTCAAGGCGTTGCTGAATAATCTCATGTGTTATAAACATCTTGGACTTAGGCTAAAATGCTATGCTGCACCTTACCACCCAAGTACGCTTGTAGTTTGGGAATTTTGTTCACTGACAATTGCCAGAAAACCTTTTTTATTCTGAAAATAGAGCTTATTTGAGCGTTTCTTCTATAACGTAACACAGCGCCATCGGAACCTTTTCTTGTGCGTGTGTATGGGTTGTAGCCTTTTTTTCCTGCCGCCAAAAGTAGGAGGAGTTTTGAGGCCAAAGCGCATGCTTCTAAAGTTCAGAGGGATGGCAATGTCAATCAAGAGTCCGCAGTTGAATACTTATTTACTTTGCAAAGATCGATCGATCGATCGATCGAAAGAAATCAAAAGCCATAGGCTTAAAAATGGGGCACTGGCAAAGTAAACAAAATCCCATCACACACTTGAGCAGAAGAAGCCATTACTCTCAGGATTTAAATCTACGTGGGGAGACCCCAAAAGAACTCTTTGGCCTCATTAGTCATCCCTGTCAAGGCGTTGCTGAATAATCTCATGTGTTATAAACATCTTGGACTTAGGCTAAAATGCTATGCTGCACCTTACCACCCAAGTACGCTTGTAGTTTGGGAATTTTGTTCACTGACAATTGCCAGAAAACCTTTTTGATTCTGAAAATAGAGCTTATTTGAGCGTTTCTTCTATAACGTAACACAGCGCCATCGGACCGGACCACTCGGGCTGCCTCTGTGGCGCAACGGTAGCGCGTCTGACTCCAGATCAGAAAGTTGCGTGTTCAACTTCACGTCAGCGTCATGTACTTTGTTGATTCTTGTTATAGTGGGTGAACAGCATTCACTCATTCATGTTATGGGGCTGTTTCATACCTGTCACTCCGCAATCATGCGATCTGCCAAGAGGATTAGTTCAAATGCTCTAATACTCAACTGTTTGACAGTTTGGCCATTGCCCTCTGAGAGCTTTAGTTGTGAATGAAACTGCATATACACATGTATAACTCAAAAGTACAACATGCGATGGCCGGGAATCGAACCCGGGTCAACTGCTTGGAAGGCAGCTATGCTTACCACTATACCACCATCGCAAGGACACATGCATTCGCAGTGCCGTGTCGCAAATCGGCGCCTGTAATTGATATCTAAAGTTCCATGCACACGGAACATGGTTTGAAGATAATTACTATCATAGAAACGCCTTTTTTTGCACGGTTTCGCTGGTCGCATTTCTCGTCCAACTGAGCAACAGGTAGCGTGGCCGAGTGGTCTAAAGCGCTGGATTTAGGTTCCAGTCTCTTCGGAGACGTGAGTTTAAATCCCACCGCTGCCAGTTCGCATGCCGAACGTCAAGAGCAGGGCTGTGTGATGTCTGTCGGCAGCGCTTCCGTTTGAGTTTAGCTTTCATAAAATACATATTCTAAATCTGGCCCTGGTCAAAAGCCAACCAGGGATTCTTTACTTCCGCCAAATGGCCTGCCAGCAGGGGCCCGTACGGGAACAACATGAACCACGTTGTTGGCAGGAATCGAACCTGCATGGGAAATTCCCAATGGATTTCTAGTCCATCGCATTAACCACTCGGCCACAACAACTCATTAGCTGCTTACGGGAACCTTTTCTTGTGCGTGTGTATGGGTTGTAGCCTTTTTTTCCTGCCGCCAAAAGTAGGAGGAGTTTTGAGGCCAAAGCGCATGCTTCTGAAATTCAGAGGGATGGCAATGTCAATCAAGAGTCCACAGTTGAATACTTATTTACTTTGCAAAGATCGATCGATCGATCGAAAGAAATCAAAAGCCATAGGCTTAAAAATGGGGCACTGGCAAAGTAAACAAAATCCCATCACACACTTGAGCAGAAGAAGCCATTACTCTCAGGATTTAAATCTACGTGGGGAGACCCCAAAAGAACTCTTTGGCCTCATTAGTCATCCCTGTCAAGGCGTTGCTGAATAATCTCATGTGTTATAAACATCTTGGACTTAGGCTAAAATGCTATGCTGCACCTTACCACCCAAGTACGCTTGTAGTTTGGGAATTTTGTTCACTGACAATTGCCAGAAAACCTTTTTGATTCTGAAAATAGAGCTTATTTGAGCGTTTCTTCTATAACGTAACACAGCGCCATCGGAACCTTTTCTTGTGCGTGTGTATGGGTTGTAGCCTTTTTTTCCTGCCGCCAAAAGTAGGAGGAGTTTTGAGGCCAAAGCGCATGCTTCTGAAATTCAGAGGGATGGCAATGTCAACCAAGAGTCCACAGTTGAATACTTATTTACTTTGCAAAGATCGATCGATCGATCGAAAGAAATCAAAAGCCATAGGCTTAAAAATGGGGCACTGGCAAAGTAAACAAAATCCCATCACACACTTGAGCAGAAGAAGCCATTACTCTCAGGATTTAAATCTACGTGGGGAGACCCCAAAAGAACTCTTTGGCCTCATTAGTCATCCCTGTCAAGGCGTTGCTGAATAATCTCATGTGTTATAAACATCTTGGACTTAGGCTAAAATGCTATGCTGCACCTTACCACCCAAGTACGCTTGTAGTTTGGGAATTTTGTTCACTGACAATTGCCAGAAAACCTTTTTGATTCTGAAAATAGAGCTTATTTGAGCGTTTCTTCTATAACGTAACACAGCGCCATCGGACCGGACCACTCGGGCTGCCTCTGTGGCGCAACGGTAGCGCGTCTGACTCCAGATCAGAAAGTTGCGTGTTCAACTTCACGTCAGCGTCATGTACTTTGTTGATTCTTGTTATAGTGGGTGAACAGCATTCACTCATTCATGTTATGGGGCTGTTTCATACCTGTCACTCCGCAATCATGCGATCTGCCAAGAGGATTAGTTCAAATGCTCTAATACTCAACTGTTTGACAGTTTGGCCATTGCCCTCTGAGAGCTTTAGTTGTGAATGAAACTGCATATACACATGTATAACTCAAAAGTACAACATGCGATGGCCGGGAATCGAACCCGGGTCAACTGCTTGGAAGGCAGCTATGCTTACCACTATACCACCATCGCAAGGACACATGCATTCGCAGTGCCGTGTCGCAAATCGGCGCCTGTAATTGATATCTAAAGTTCCATGCACACGGAACATGGTTTGAAGATAATTACTATCATAGAAACGCCTTTTTTTGCACGGTTTCGCTGGTCGCATTTCTCGTCCAACTGAGCAACAGGTAGCGTGGCCGAGTGGTCTAAAGCGCTGGATTTAGGTTCCAGTCTCTTCGGAGACGTGAGTTTAAATCCCACCGCTGCCAGTTCGCATGCCGAACGTCAAGAGCAGGGCTGTGTGATGTCTGTCGGCAGCGCTTCCGTTTGAGTTTAGCTTTCATAAAATACATATTCTAAATCTGGCCCTGGTCAAAAGCCAACCAGGGATTCTTTACTTCCGCCAAATGGCCTGCCAGCAGGGGCCCGTACGGGAACAACATGAACCACGTTGTTGGCAGGAATCGAACCTGCACGGGAAATTCCCAATGGATTTCTAGTCCATCGCATTAACCACTCGGCCACAACAACTTATTAGCTGCTTACGGGAACCTTTTCTTGTGCGTGTGTATGGGTTGTAGCCTTTTTTTCCTGCCGCCAAAAGTAGGAGGAGTTTTGAGGCCAAAGCGCATGCTTCTGAAATTCAGAGGGATGGCAATGTCAATCAAGAGTCCACAGTTGAATACTTATTTACTTTGCAAAGATCGATCGATCGATCGAAAGAAATCAAAAGCCATAGGCTTAAAAATGGGGCACTGGCAAAGTAAACAAAATCCCATCACACACTTGAGCAGAAGAAGCCATTACTCTCAGGATTTAAATCTACGTGGGGAGACCCCAAAAGAACTCTTTGGCCTCATTAGTCATCCCTGTCAAGGCGTTGCTGAATAATCTCATGTGTTATAAACATCTTGGACTTAGGCTAAAATGCTATGCTGCACCTTACCACCCAAGTACGCTTGTAGTTTGGGAATTTTGTTCACTGACAATTGCCAGAAAACCTTTTTGATTCTGAAAATAGAGCTTATTTGAGCGTTTCTTCTATAACGTAACACAGCGCCATCGGAACCTTTTCTTGTGCGTGTGTATGGGTTGTAGCCTTTTTTTCCTGCCGCCAAAAGTAGGAGGAGTTTTGAGGCCAAAGCGCATGCTTCTAAAGTTCAGAGGGATGGCAATGTCAACCAAGAGTCCGTAGTTGAATACTTATTTACTTTGCAAAGAGCGATCGATCGAAAGAAATCAAAAGCCATAGGCTTAAAAATGGGGCACTGGCAAAGTAAACAAAATCCCATCACACACTTGAGCAGAAGAAGCCATTACTCTCAGGATTTAAATCTACGTGGGGAGACCCCAAAAGAACTCTTTGGCCTCATTAGTCATCCCTGTCAAGGCGTTGCTGAATAATCTCATGTGTTATAAACATCTTGGACTTAGGCTAAAATGCTATGCTGCACCTTACCACCCAAGTACGCTTGTAGTTTGGGAATTTTGTTCACTGACAATTGCCAGAAAACCTTTTTGATTCTGAAAATAGAGCTTATTTGAGCGTTTCTTCTATAACGTAACACAGCGCCATCGGACCGGACCACTCGGGCTGCCTCTGTGGCGCAACGGTAGCGCGTCTGACTCCAGATCAGAAAGTTGCGTGTTCAACTTCACGTCAGCGTCATGTACTTTGTTGATTCTTGTTATAGTGGGTGAACAGCATTCACTCATTCATGTTATGGGGCTGTTTCATACCTGTCACTCCGCAATCATGCGATCTGCCAAGAGGATTAGTTCAAATGCTCTAATACTCAACTGTTTGACAGTTTGGCCATTGCCCTCTGAGAGCTTTAGTTGTGAATGAAACTGCATATACACATGTATAACTCAAAAGTACAACATGCGATGGCCGGGAATCGAACCCGGGTCAACTGCTTGGAAGGCAGCTATGCTTACCACTATACCACCATCCCAAGGACGCATGCATTCGCAGTGCCGTGTCGCAAATCGGCGCCTGTAATTGATATCTAAAGTTCCATGCACACGGAACATGGTTTGAAGATAATTACTATCATAGAAACGCCTTTTTTTGCACGGTTTCGCTGGTCGCATTTCTCGTCCAACTGAGCAACAGGTAGCGTGGCCGAGTGGTCTAAAGCGCTGGATTTAGGTTCCAGTCTCTTCGGAGACGTGAGTTTAAATCCCACCGCTGCCAGTTCGCATGCCGAACGTCAAGAGCAGGGCTGTGTGATGTCTGTCGGCAGCGCTTCCGTTTGAGTTTAGCTTTCATAAAATACATATTCTAAATCTGGCCCTGGTCAAAAGCCAACCAGGGATTCTTTACTTCCGCCAAATGGCCTGCCAGCAGGGGCCCGTACGGGAACAACATGAACCACGTTGTTGGCAGGAATCGAACCTGCACGGGAAATTCCCAATGGATTTCTAGTCCATCGCATTAACCACTCGGCCACAACAACTCATTAGCTGCTTACGGGAACCTTTTCTTGTGCGTGTGTATGGGTTGTAGCCTTTTTTTCCTGCCGCCAAAAGTAGGAGGAGTTTTGAGGCCAAAGCGCATGCTTCTGAAATTCAGAGGGATGGCAATGTCAATCAAGAGTCCACAGTTGAATACTTATTTACTTTGCAAAGATCGATCGATCGATCGAAAGAAATCAAAAGCCATAGGCATAAAAATGGGGCACTGGCAAAGTAAACAAAATCCCATCACACACTTGAGCAGAAGAAGCCATTACTCTCAGGATTTAAATCTACGTGGGGAGACCCCAAAAGAACTCTTTGGCCTCATTAGTCATCCCTGTCAAGGCGTTGCTGAATAATCTCATGTGTTATAAACATCTTGGACTTAGGCTAAAATGCTATGCTGCACCTTACCACCCAAGTACGCTTGTAGTTTGGGAATTTTGTTCACTGACAATTGCCAGAAAACCTTTTTGATTCTGAAAATAGAGCTTATTTGAGCGTTTCTTCTATAACGTAACACAGCGCCATCGGAACCTTTTCTTGTGCGTGTGTATGGGTTGTAGCCTTTTTTTCCTGCCGCCAAAAGTAGGAGGAGTTTTGAGGCCAAAGCGCATGCTTCTAAAGTTCAGAGGGATTGCAATGTCAACCAAGAGTCCGTAGTTGAATACTTATTTACTTTGCAAAGATCGATCGATCGAAAGAAATCAAAAGCCATAGGCTTAAAAATGGGGCACTGGCAAAGTAAACAAAATCCCATCACACACTTGAGCAGAAGAAGCCATTACTCTCAGGATTTAAATCTACGTGGGGAGACCCCAAAAGAACTCTTTGGCCTCATTAGTCATCCCTGTCAAGGCGTTGCTGAATAATCTCATGTGTTATAAACATCTTGGACTTAGGCTAAAATGCTATGCTGCACCTTACCACCCAAGTACGCTTGTAGTTTGGGAATTTTGTTCACTGACAATTGCCAGAAAACCTTTTTGATTCTGAAAATAGAGCTTATTTGAGCGTTTCTTCTATAACGTAACACAGCGCCATCGGACCGGACCACTCGGGCTGCCTCTGTGGCGCAACGGTAGCGCGTCTGACTCCAGATCAGAAAGTTGCGTGTTCAACTTCACGTCAGCGTCATGTACTTTGTTGATTCTTGTTATAGTGGGTGAACAGCATTCACTCATTCATGTTATGGGGCTGTTTCATACCTGTCACTCCGCAATCATGCGATCTGCCAAGAGGATTAGTTCAAATGCTCTAATACTCAACTGTTTGACAGTTTGGCCATTGCCCTCTGAGAGCTTTAGTTGTGAATGAAACTGCATATACACATGTATAACTCAAAAGTACAACATGCGATGGCCGGGAATCGAACCCGGGTCAACTGCTTGGAAGGCAGCTATGCTTACCACTATACCACCATCCCAAGGACACATGCTTTCGCAGTGCCGTGTCGCAAATCGGCGCCTGTAATTGATATCTAAAGTTCCATGCACACGGAACATGGTTTGAAGATAATTACTATCATAGAAACGCCTTTTTTTGCATGGTTTCGCTGGTCGCATTTCTTGTCCAACTGAGCAACAGGTAGGGTGGCCGAGTGGTCTAAGGCGCTGGATTTAGGTTCCAGTCTCTTCGAAGACGTGAGTTTAAATCCCACCGCTGCCAGTTCGCATGCCGAACGTCAAGAGCAGGGCTGTGTGATGTCTGTCAGCAGCGCTTCCGTTTGAGTTTAGCTTTCATAAAATACATATTCTAAATCTGGCCCTGGTCAAAAGCCAACCAGGGATTCTTTACTTCCGCCAAATGGCCTGCCAGCAGGGGCCCGTACGGGAACAACATGAACCACGTTGTTGGCAGGATTCGAACCTGCACGGGAAATTCCCAATGGATTTCTAGTCCATCGCATTAACCACTCGGCCACAACAACTCATTAGCTGCTTACGGGAACCTTTTCTTGTGCGTGTGTATGGGTTGTAGCCTTTTTTTCCTGCCGCCAAAAGTAGGAGGAGTTTTGAGGCCAAAGCGCATGCTTCTGAAATTCAGAGGGATGGCAATGTCAATCAAGAGTCCGCAGTTGAATACTTATTTACTTTGCAAAGATCGATCGATCGATCGAAAGAAATCAAAAGCCATAGGCTTAAAAATGGGGCACTGGCAAAGTAAACAAAATTCCATCACACACTTGAGCAGAAGAAGCCATTACTCTCAGGATTTAAATCTACGTGGGGAGACCCCAAAAGAACTCTTTGGCCTCATTAGTCATCCCTGTCAAGGCGTTGCTGAATAATCTCATGTGTTATAAACATCTTGGACTTAGGCTAAAATGCTATGCTGCACCTTACCACCCAAGTACGCTTGTAGTTTGGGAATTTTGTTCACTGACAATTGCCAGAAAACCTTTTTGATTCTGAAAATAGAGCTTATTTGAGCGTTTCTTCTATAACGTAACACAGCGCCATCGGAACCTTTTCTTGTGCGTGTGTATGGGTTGTAGCCTTTTTTTCCTGCCGCCAAAAGTAGGAGGAGTTTTGAGGCCAAAGCGCATGCTTCTAAAGTTCAGAGGGATGGCAATGTCAACCAAGAGTCCGCAGTTGAATACTTAATTACTTTGCAAAGATCGATCGATCGATCGAAAGAAATCAAAAGCCATAGGCTTAAAAATGGGGCACTGGCAAAGTAAACAAAATCCCATCACACACTTGAGCAGAAGAAGCCATTACTCTCAGGATTTAAATCTACGTGGGGAGACCCCAAAAGAACTCTTTGGCCTCATTAGTCATCCCTGTCAAGGCGTTGCTGAATAATCTCATGTGTTATAAACATCTTGGACTTAGGCTAAAATGCTATGCTGCACCTTACCACCCAAGTACGCTTTTAGTTTGGGAATTTTGTTCACTGACAATTGCCAGAAAACCTTTTTGATTCTGAAAATAGAGCTTATTTGAGCGTTTCTTCTATAACGTAACACAGCGCCATCGGACCGGACCACTCGGGCTGCCTCTGTGGCGCAACGGTAGCGCGTCTGACTCCAGATCAGAAAGTTGCGTGTTCAACTTCACGTCAGCGTCATGTACTTTGTTGATTCTTGTTATAGTGGGTGAACAGCATTCACTCATTCATGTTATGGGGCTGTTTCATACCTGTCACTCCGCAATCATGCGATCTGCCAAGAGGATTAGTTCAAATGCTCTAATACTCAACTGTTTGACAGTTTGGCCATTGCCCTCTTAGAGCTTTAGTTGTGAATGAAACTGCATATACACATGTATAACTCAAAAGTACAACATGCGATGGCCGGGAATCGAACCCGGGTCAACTGCTTGGAAGGCAGCTATGCTTACCACTATACCACCATCCCAAGGACACATGCTTTCGCAGTGCCGTGTCGCAAATCGGCGCCTGTAATTGATATCTAAAGTTCCATGCACACGGAACATGGTTTGAAGATAATTACTATCATAGAAACGCCTTTTTTTGCACGGTTTCGCTGGTCGCATTTCTTGTCCAACTGAGCAACAGGTAGGGTGGCCGAGTGGTCTAAGGCGCTGGATTTAGGTTCCAGTCTCTTCGGAGACGTGAGTTTAAATCCCACCGCTGCCAGTTCGCATGACGAACGTCAAGAGCAGGGCTGTGTGATGTCTGTCGGCAGCGCTTCCGTTTGAGTTTAGCTTTCATAAAATACATATTCTAAATCTGGCCCTGGTCAAAAGCCAACCAGGGATTCTTTACTTCCGCCAAATGGCCTGCCAGCAGGGGCCCGTACGGGAACAACATGAACCACATTGTTGGCAGGATTCGAACCTGCACGGGAAATTCCCAATGGATTTCTAGTCCATCGCATTAACCACTCGGCCACAACAACTCATTAGCTGCTTACGGGAACCTTTTCTTGTGCGTGTGTATGGGTTGTAGCCTTTTTTTCCTGCCGCCAAAAGTAGGAGGAGTTTTGAGGCCAAAGCGCATGCTTCTGAAATTCAGAGGGATGGCAATGTCAATCAAGAGTCCGCAGTTGAATACTTATTTACTTTGCAAAGATCGATCGATCGATCGAAAGAAATCAAAAGCCATAGGCTTAAAAATGGGGCACTGGCAAAGTAAACAAAATCCCATCACACACTTGAGCAGAAGAAGCCATTACTCTCAGGATTTAAATCTACGTGGGGAGACCCCAAAAGAACTCTTTGGCCTCATTAGTCATCCCTGTCAAGGCGTTGCTGAATAATCTCATGTGTTATAAACATCTTGGACTTAGGCTAAAATGCTATGCTGCACCTTACCACCCAAGTACGCTTGTAGTTTGGGAATTTTGTTCACTGACAATTGCCAGAAAACCTTTTTGATTCTGAAAATAGAGCTTATTTGAGCGTTTCTTCTATAACGTAACACAGCGCCATCGGAACCTTTTCTTGTGCGTGTGTATGGGTTGTAGCCTTTTTTTCCTGCCGCCAAAAGTAGGAGGAGTTTTGAGGCCAAAGCGCATGCTTCTAAAGTTCAGAGGGATGGCAATGTCAACCAAGAGTCCGCAGTTGAATACTTAATTACTTTGCAAAGATCGATCGATCGATCGAAAGAAATCAAAAGCCATAGGCTTAAAAATGGGGCACTGGCAAAGTAAACAAAATCCCATCACACACTTGAGCAGAAGAAGCCATTACTCTCAGGATTTAAATCTACGTGGGGAGACCCCAAAAGAACTCTTTGGCCTCATTAGTCATCCCTGTCAAGGCGTTGCTGAATAATCTCATGTGTTATAAACATCTTGGACTTAGGCTAAAATGCTATGCTGCACCTTACCACCCAAGTACGCTTGTAGTTTGGGAATTTTGTTCACTGACAATTGCCAGAAAACCTTTTTGATTCTGAAAATAGAGCTTATTTAAACGTTTCTTCTATAACGTAACACAGCGCCATCGGAACCTTTTCATGTGCGTGTGTATGGGTTGTAGCCTTTTTTTCCTGCCGCCAAAAGTAGGAGGAGTTTTGAGGCCAAAGCGCATGCTTCTAAAGTTCAGAGGGATGGCAATGTAAATCAAGAGTCCGCAGTTGAATACTTATTTACTTTGCAAAGATCGATCGATCGATCGATCAATCGAAAGAAATCAAAAGCCATAGGCTTAAAAATGGGGCACTGGCAAAGTAAACAAAATCCCATCACACACTTGAGCAGAAGAAGCCATTACTCTCAGGATTTAAATCTACGTGGGGAGACCCCAAAAGAACTCTTTGGCCTCATTAGTCATCCCTGTCAAGGCGTTGCTGAATAATCTCATGTGTTATAAACATCTTGGACTTAGGCTAAAATGCTATGCTGCACCTTACCACCCAAGTACGCTTGTAGTTTGGGAATTTTGTTCACTGACAATTGCCAGAAAACCTTTTTGATTCTGAAAATAGAGCTTATTTGAGCGTTTCTTCTATAACGTAACACAGCGCCATCGGAACCTTTTCTTGTGCGTGTGTATGGGTTGTAGCCTTTTTTTCCTGCCGCCAAAAGTAGGAGGAGTTTTGAGGCCAAAGCGCATGCTTCTAAAGTTCAGAGGGATGGCAATGTCAACCAAGAGTCCGTAGTTGAATACTTATTTACTTTGCAAAGATCGATCGATCGATCGAAAGAAATCAAAAGCCATAGGCTTAAAAATGGGGCACTGGCAAAGTAAACAAAATCCCATCACACACTTGAGCAGAAGAAGCCATTACTCTCAGGATTTAAATCTACGTGGGGAGACCCCAAAAGAACTCTTTGGCCTCATTAGTCATCCCTGTCAAGGCGTTGCTGAATAATCTCATGTGTTATAAACATCTTGGACTTAGGCTAAAATGCTATGCTGCACCTTACCACCCAAGTACGCTTGTAGTTTGGGAATTTTGTTCACTGACAATTGCCAGAAAACCTTTTTGATTCTGAAAATAGAGCTTATTTAAACGTTTCTTCTATAACGTAACACAGCGCCATCGGAACCTTTTCTTGTGCGTGTGTATGGGTTGTAGCCTTTTTTTCCTGCCGCCAAAAGTAGGAGGAGTTTTGAGGCCAAAGCGCATGCTTCTAAAGTTCAGAGGGATGGCAATGTCAATCAAGAGTCCGCAGTTGAATACTTATTTACTTTGCAAAGATCGATCGATCGATCGAAAGAAATCAAAAGCCATAGGCTTAAAAATGGGGCACTGGCAAAGTAAACAAAATCCCATCACACACTTGAGCAGAAGAAGCCATTACTCTCAGGATTTAAATCTACGTGGGGAGACCCCAAAAGAACTCTTTGGCCTCATTAGTCATCCCTGTCAAGGCGTTGCTGAATAATCTCATGTGTTATAAACATCTTGGACTTAGGCTAAAATGCTATGCTGCACCTTACCACCCAAGTACGCTTGTAGTTTGGGAATTTTGTTCACTGACAATTGCCAGAAAACCTTTTTGATTCTGAAAATAGAGCTTATTTAAACGTTTCTTCTATAACGTAACACAGCGCCATCGGAACCTTTTCTTGTGCGTGTGTATGGGTTGTAGCCTTTTTTTCCTGCCGCCAAAAGTAGGAGGAGTTTTGAGGCCAAAGCGCATGCTTCTAAAGTTCAGAGGGATGGCAATGTCAATCAAGAGTCCGCAGTTGAATACTTATTTACTTTGCAAAGATCGATCGATCGATCGATCGAAAGAAATCAAAAGCCATAGGCTTAAAAATGGGGCACTGGCAAAGTAAACAAAATCCCATCACACACTTGAGCAGAAGAAGCCATTACTCTCAGGATTTAAATCTACGTGGGGAGACCCCAAAAGAACTCTTTGGCCTCATTAGTCATCCCTGTCAAGGCGTTGCTGAATAATCTCATGTGTTATAAACATCTTGGACTTAGGCTAAAATGCTATGCTGCACCTTACCACCCAAGTACGCTTGTAGTTTGGGAATTTTGTTCACTGACAATTGCCAGAAAACCTTTTTGATTCTGAAAATAGAGCTTATTTAAACGTTTCTTCTATAACGCAACACAGCGCCATCGGAACCTTTTCATGTGCGTGTGTATGGGTTGTAGCCTTTTTTTCCTGCCGCCAAAAGTAGGAGGAGTTTTGAGGCCAAAGCGCATGCTTCTAAAGTTCAGAGGGATGGCAATGTCAATCAAGAGTCCGCAGTTGAATACTTATTTACTTTGCAAAGATCGATCGATCGATCGATCGAAAGAAATCAAAAGCCATAGGCTTAAAAATGGGGCACTGGCAAAGTAAACAAAATCCCATCACACACTTGAGCAGAAGAAGCCATTACTCTCAGGATTTAAATCTACGTGGGGAGACCCCAAAAGAACTCTTTGGCCTCATTAGTCATCCCTGTCAAGGCGTTGCTGAATAATCTCATGTGTTATATACATCTTGGACTTAGGCTAAAATGCTATGCTGCACCTTACCACCCAAGTACGCTTGTAGTTTGGGAATTTTGTTCACTGACAATTGCCAGAAAACCTTTTTGATTCTGAAAATAGAGCTTATTTGAGCGTTTCTTCTATAACGTAACACAGCGCCATCGGAACCTTTTCTTGTGCGTGTGTATGGGTTGTAGCCTTTTTTTCCTGCCGCCAAAAGTAGGAGGAGTTTTGAGGCCAAAGCGCATGCTTCTGAAATTCAGAGGGATGGCAATGTCAATCAAGAGTCTGCAGTTGAATACTTATTTACTTTGCAAAGATCGATCGATCGATCGAAAGAAATCAAAAGCCATAGGCTTAAAAATGGGGCACTGGCAAAGTAAACAAAATCCCATCACACACTTGAGCAGAAGAAGCCATTACTCTCAGGATTTAAATCTACGTGGGGAGACCCCAAAAGAACTCTTTGGCCTCATTAGTCATCCCTGTCAAGGCGTTGCTGAATAATCTCATGTGTTATAAACATCTTGGACTTAGGCTAAAATGCTATGCTGCACCTTACCACCCAAGTACGCTTGTAGTTTGGGAATTTTGTTCACTGACAATTGCCAGAAAACCTTTTTGATTCTGAAAATAGAGCTTATTTAAACGTTTCTTCTATAACGTAACACAGCGCCATCGGAACCTTTTCTTGTGCGTGTGTATGGGTTGTAGCCTTTTTTTCCTGCCGCCAAAAGTAGGAGGAGTTTTGAGGCCAAAGCGCATGCTTCTAAAGTTCAGAGGGATGGCAATGTCAACCAAGAGTCCGCAGTTGAATACTTAATTACTTTGCAAAGATCGATCGATCGATCGAAAGAAATCAAAAGCCATAGGCTTAAAAATGGGGCACTGGCAAAGTAAACAAAATCCCATCACACACTTGAGCAGAAGAAGCCATTACTCTCAGGATTTAAATCTACGTGGGGAGACCCCAAAAGAACTCTTTGGCCTCATTAGTCATCCCTGTCAAGGCGTTGCTGAATAATCTCATGTGTTATAAACATCTTGGACTTAGGCTAAAATGCTATGCTGCACCTTACCACCCAAGTACGCTTGTAGTTTGGGAATTTTGTTCACTGACAATTGCCAGAAAACCTTTTTGATTCTGAAAATAGAGCTTATTTAAACGTTTCTTCTATAACGTAACACAGCGCCATCGGAACCTTTTCATGTGCGTGTGTATGGGTTGTAGCCTTTTTTTCCTGCCGCCAAAAGTAGGAGGAGTTTTGAGGCCAAAGCGCATGCTTCTAAAGTTCAGAGGGATGGCAATGTCAATCAAGAGTCCGCAGTTGAATACTTATTTACTTTGCAAAGATCGATTGATCGATCGATCGATAGAAATCAAAAGCCATACGCTTAAAAATGGGGCACTGGCAAAGTAAACAAAATCCCATCACACACTTGAGCAGAAGAAGCCATTACTCTCAGGATTTAAATCTACGTGGGGAGACCCCAAAAGAACTCTTTGGCCTCATTAGTCATCCCTGTCAAGGCGTTGCTGAATAATCTCATGTGTTATAAACATCTTGGACTTAGGCTAAAATGCTATGCTGCACCTTACCACCCAAGTACGCTTGTAGTTTGGGAATTTTGTTCACTGACAATTGCCAGAAAACCTTTTTGATTCTGAAAATAGAGCTTATTTGAGCGTTTCTTCTATAACGTAACACAGCGCCATCGGAACCTTTTCTTGTGCGTGTGTATGGGTTGTAGCCTTTTTTTCCTGCCGCCAAAAGTAGGAGGAGTTTTGAGGCCAAAGCGCATGCTTCTAAAGTTCAGAGGGATGGCAATGTCAACCAAGAGTCCGCAGTTGAATACTTAATTACTTTGCAAAGATCGATCGATCGATCGAAAGAAATCAAAAGCCATAGGCTTAAAAATGGGGCACTGGCAAAGTAAACAAAATCCCATCACACACTTGAGCAGAAGAAGCCATTACTCTCAGGATTTAAATCTACGTGGGGAGACCCCAAAAGAACTCTTTGGCCTCATTAGTCATCCCTGTCAAGGCGTTGCTGAATAATCTCATGTGTTATAAACATCTTGGACTTAGGCTAAAATGCTATGCTGCACCTTACCACCCAAGTACGCTTGTAGTTTGGGAATTTTGTTCACTGACAATTGCCAGAAAACCTTTTTGATTCTGAAAATAGAGCTTATTTAAACGTTTCTTCTATAACGTAACACAGCGCCATCGGAACCTTTTCATGTGCGTGTGTATGGGTTGTAGCCTTTTTTTCCTGCCGCCAAAAGTAGGAGGAGTTTTGAGGCCAAAGCGCATGCTTCTAAAGTTCAGAGGGATGGCAATGTCAATCAAGAGTCCGCAGGTGAATACTTATTTACTTTGCAAAGATCGATCGATCGATCGATCATAAGAAATCAAAAGCCATAGGCTTAAAAATGGGGCACTGGCAAAGTAAACAAAATCCCATCACACACTTGAGCAGAAGAAGCCATTACTCTCAGGATTTAAATCTACGTGGGGAGACCCCAAAAGAACTCTTTGGCCTCATTAGTCATCCCTGTCAAGGCGTTGCTGAATAATCTCATGTGTTATAAACATCTTGGACTTAGGCTAAAATGCTATGCTGCACCTTACCACCCAAGTACGCTTGTAGTTTGGGAATTTTGTTCACTGACAATTGCCAGAAAACCTTTTTGATTCTGAAAATAGAGCTTATTTGAGCGTTTCTTCTATAACGTAACACAGCGCCATCGGAACCTTTTCTTGTGCGTGTGTATGGGTTGTAGCCTTTTTTTCCTGCCGCCAAAAGTAGGAGGAGTTTTGAGGCCAAAGCGCATGCTTCTAAAGTTCAGAGGGATGGCAATGTCAACCAAGAGTCCGTAGTTGAATACTTATTTACTTTGCAAAGATCGATCGATCGATCGAAAGAAATCAAAAGCCATAGGCTTAAAAATGGGGCACTGGCAAAGTAAACAAAATCCCATCACACACTTGAGCAGAAGAAGCCATTACTCTCAGGATTTAAATCTACGTGGGGAGACCCCAAAAGAACTCTTTGGCCTCATTAGTCATCCCTGTCAAGGCGTTGCTGAATAATCTCATGTGTTATAAACATCTTGGACTTAGGCTAAAATGCTATGCTGCACCTTACCACCCAAGTACGCTTGTAGTTTGGGAATTTTGTTCACTGACAATTGCCAGAAAACCTTTTTGATTCTGAAAATAGAGCTTATTTGAGCGTTTCTTCTATAACGTAACACAGCGCCATCGGACCGGACCACTCGGGCTGCCTCTGTGGCGCAACGGTAGCGCGTCTGACTCCAGATCAGAAAGTTGCGTGTTCAACTTCACGTCAGCGTCATGTACTTTGTTGATTCTTGTTATAGTGGGTGAACAGCATTCACTCATTCATGTTATGGGGCTGTTTCATACCTGTCACTCCGCAATCATGCGATCTGCCAAGAGGATTAGTTCAAATGCTCTAATACTCAACTGTTTGACAGTTTGGCCATTGCCCTCTGAGAGCTTTAGTTGTGAATGAAACTGCATATACACATGTATAACTCAAAAGTACAGCATGCGATGGCCGGGAATCGAACCCGGGTCAACTGCTTGGAAGGCAGCTATGCTTACCACTATACCACCATCGAAAGGACACATGCTTTCGCAGTGCCGTGTCGCAAATCGGCGCCTGTAATTGATATCTAAAGTTCCATGCACACGGAACATGGTTTGAAGATAATTACTATCATAGAAACGCCTTTTTTTGCACGGTTTCGCTGGTCGCATTTCTTGTCCAACTGAGCAACAGGTAGCGTGGCCGAGTGGTCTAAGGCGCTGGATTTAGGTTCCAGTCTCTTCGGAGGCGTGGGTTTAAATCCCACCGCTGCCAGTTCGCATGCCGAACGTCAAGAGCAAGGCTGTGTGATGTCTGTCGGCAGCGCTTCCGTTTGAGTTTAGCTTTCATAAAATACATATTCTAAATCTGGCCCTGGTCAAAAGCCAACCAGGGATTCTTTACTTCCGCCAAATGGCCTGCCAGCAGGGGCCCGTACGGGAACAACATGAACCACGTTGTTGGCAGGATTCGAACCTGCGCGGGAAATTCCCAATGGATTTCTAGTCCATCGCCTTAACCACTCGGCCACAACAACTCATTAGCTGCTAACGGGAACCTTTTCTTGTGCTTGTGTATGGGTTGTAGCCTTTTTTTCCTGCCGCCAAAAGTAGGAGGAGTTTTGAGGCCAAAGCGCATGCTTCTAAAGTTCAGAGGGATGGCAATGTCAATCAAGAGTCCGCAGTTGAATACTTATTTACTTTGCAAAGATCGATCGATCGATCGATCGAAAGAAATCAAAAGCCATAGGCTTAAAAATGGGGCACTGGCAAAGTAAACAAAATCCCATCACACACTTGAGCAGAAGAAGCCATTACTCTCAGGATTTAAATCTACGTGGGGAGACCCCAAAAGAACTCTTTGGCCTCATTAGTCATCCCTGTCAAGGCGTTGCTGAATAATCTCATGTGTTATAAACATCTTGGACTTAGGCTAAAATGCTATGCTGCTCCTTACCACCCAAGTACGCTTGTAGTTTGGGAATTTTGTTCACTGACAATTGCCAGAAAACCTTTTTGATTCTGAAAATAGAGCTTATTTGAGCGTTTCTTCTATAACGTAACACAGCGCCATCGGAACCTTTTCTTGTGCGTGTGTATGGGTTGTAGCCTTTTTTTCCTGCCGCCAAAAGTAGGAGGAGTTTTGAGGCCAAAGCGCATGCTTCTAAAGTTCAGAGGGATGGCAATGTCAACCAAGAGTCCGCAGTTGAATACTTATTTACTTTGCAAAGATCGATCGATCGAAAGAAATCAAAAGCCATAGGCTTAAAAATGGGGCACTGGCAAAGTAAACAAAATCCCATCACACACTTGAGCAGAAGAAGCCACTACTCTCAGGATTTAAATCTACGTGGGGAGACCCCAAAAGAACTCTTTGGCCTCATTAGTCATCCCTGTCAAGGCGTTGCTGAATAATCTCATGTGTTATAAACATCTTGGACTTAGGCTAAAATGCTATGCTGCTCCTTACCACCCAAGTACGCTTGTAGTTTGGGAATTTTGTTCACTGACAATTGCCAGAAAACCTTTTTGATTCTGAAAATAGAGCTTATTTGAGCGTTTCTTCTATAACGTAACACAGCGCCATCGGAACCTTTTCTTGTGCGTGTGTATGGGTTGTAGCCTTTTTTTCCTGCCGCCAAAAGTAGGAGGAGTTGTGAGGCCAAAGCGCATGCTTCTAAAGTTCAGAGGGATGGCAATGTCAACCAAGAGTCCGTAGTTGAATACTTATTTACTTTGCAAAGATCGATCGATCGATCGAAAGAAATCAAAAGCCATAGGCTTAAAAATGGGGCACTGGCAAAGTAAACAAAATCCCATCACACACTTGAGCAGAAGAAGCCATTACTCTCAGGATTTAAATCTACGTGGGGAGACCCCAAAAGAACTCTTTGGCCTCATTAGTCATCCCTGTCAAGGCGTTGCTGAATAATCTCATGTGTTATAAACATCTTGGACTTAGGCTAAAATGCTATGCTGCACCTTACCACCCAAGTACGCTTGTAGTTTGGGAATTTTGTTCACTGACAATTGCCAGAAAACCTTTTTGATTCTGAAAATAGAGCTTATTTGAGCGTTTCTTCTATAACGTAACACAGCGCCATCGGACCGGACCACTCGGGCTGCCTCTGTGGCGCAACGGTAGCGCGTCTGACTCCAGATCAGAAAGTTGCGTGTTCAACTTCACGTCAGCGTCATGTACTTTGTTGATTCTTGTTATAGTGGGTGAACAGCATTCACTCATTCATGTTATGGGGCTGTTTCATACCTGTCACTCCGCAATCATGCGATCTGCCAAGAGGATTAGTTCAAATGCTCTAATACTCAACTGTTTGACAGTTTGGCCATTGCCCTCTGAGAGCTTTAGTTGTGAATGAAACTGCATATACACATGTATAACTCAAAAGTACAGCATGCGATGGCCGGGAATCGAACCCGGGTCAACTGCTTGGAAGGCAGCTATGCTTACCACTATACCACCATCGCAAGGACACATGCTTTTGCAGTGCCGTGTCGCAAATCGGCGCCTGTAATTGATATCTAAAGTTCCATGCACACGGAACATGGTTTGAAGATAATTACTATCATAGAAACGCCTTTTTTTGCACGGTTTCGCTGGTCGCATTTCTTGTCCAACTGAGCAACAGGTAGCGTGGCCGAGTGGTCTAAGGCGCTGGATTTAGGTTCCAGTCTCTTCGGAGGCGTGGGTTTAAATCCCACCGCTGCCAGTTCGCATGCCGAACGTCAAGAGCAGGGCTGTGTGATGTCTGTCGGCAGCGCTTCCGTTTGAGTTTAGCTTTCATAAAATACATATTCTAAATCTGGCCCTGGTCAAAAGCCAACCAAGGATTCTTTACTTCCGCCAAATAGCCTGCCAGCAGGGGCCCGTACGGGAACAACATGAACCACGTTGTTGGCAGGTTTCGAACCTGCGCGGGAAATTCCCAATGGATTTCTAGTCCATCGCCTTAACCACTCGGCCACAACAACTCATTAGCTGCTTACGGGAACCTTTTCTTGTGCGTGTGTATGGGTTGTAGCCTTTTTTTCCTGCCGCCAAAAGTAGGAGGAGTTTTGAGGCCAAAGCGCATGCTTCTGAAGTTCAGAGGGATGACAATGTCAATCAAGAGTCCGCAGTTGAATACTTATTTACTTTGCAAAGATCGATCGATCGATCGATCGATCGAAAGAAATCAAAAGCCATAGGCTTAAAAATGGGGCACTGGCAAAGTAAACAAAATCCCATCACACACTTGAGCAGAAGAAGCCATTACTCTCAGGATTTAAATCTACGTGGGGAGACCCCAAAAGAACTCTT
>NW_027315735.1:11561417-11658917 GCF_026437365.1 Eucyclogobius newberryi
AAGTACGCTTGTAGTTTGGGAATTTTGTTCACTGACAATTGCCAGAAAACCTTTTTGATTCTGAAAATAGAGCTTATTTGAGCGTTTCTTCTATAACATAACACAGCGCCATCGGAACCTTTTCTTGTGCGTGTGTATGGGTTGTAGCCTTTTTTTCCTGCCGCCAAAAGTAGGAGGAGTTTTGAGGCCAAAGCGCATGCTTCTAAAGTTCAGAGGGATGGCAATGTCAACCAAGAGTCCGCAGTTGAATACTTATTTACTTTGCAAAGATCGATCGATCGATCGAAAGAAATCAAAAGCCATAGGCTTAAAAATGGGGCACTGGCAAAGTAAACAAAATCCCATCACACACTTGAGCAGAAGAAGCCATTACTCTCAGGATTTAAATCTACGTGGGGAGACCCCAAAAGAACTCTTTGGCCTCATTAGTCATCCCTGTCAAGGCGTTGCTGAATAATCTCATGTGTTATAAACATCTTGGACTTAGGCTAAAATGCTATGCTGCACCTTACCACCCAAGTACGCTTGTAGTTTGGGAATTTTGTTCACTGACAATTGCCAGAAAACCTTTTTGATTCTGAAAATAGAGCTTATTTGAGCGTTTCTTCTATAACGTAACACAGCGCCATCGGACCGGACCACTCGGGCTGCCTCTGTGGCGCAACGGTAGCGCGTCTGACTCCAGATCAGAAAGTTGCGTGTTCAACTTCACGTCAGCGTCATGTACTTTGTTGATTCTTGTTATAGTGGGTGAACAGCATTCACTCATTCATGTTATGGGGCTGTTTCATACCTGTCACTCCGCAATCATGCGACCTGCCAAGAGGATTAGTTCAAATGCTCTAATACTCAACTGTTTGACAGTTTGGCCATTGCCCTCTGAGAGCTTTAGTTGTGAATGAAACTGCATATACACATGTATAACTCAAAAGTACAACATGCAATGGCCGGGAATCGAACCCGGGTCAATTGCTTGGAAGGCAGCTATGCTTACCACTATACCACCATCCCAAGGACACATGCTTTCGCAGTGCCGTGTCGCAAATCGGCGCCTGTAATTGATATCTAAAGTTCCATGCACACGGAACATGGTTTGAAGATAATTACTATCATAGAAACGCCTTTTTTTGCACGGTTTCGCTGGTCGCATTTCTTGTCCAACTGAGCAACAGGTAGGGTGGCCGAGTGGTCTAAGGCGCTGGATTTAGGTTCCAGTCTCTTCGGAGACGTGAGTTTAAATCCCACCGCTGCCAGTTCGCATGCCGAACGTCAAGAGCAGGGCTGTGTGATGTCTGTCGGCAGCGCTTCCGTTTGAGTTTAGCTTTCATAAAATACATATTCTAAATCTGGCCCTGGTCAAAAGCCAACCAGGGATTCTTTACTTGCGCCAAATGGCCTGCCAGCAGGGGCCCGTACGGGAACAACATGAACCACGTTGTTGGCAGGATTCGAACCTGCACGGGAAATTCCCAATGGATTTCTAGTCCATCGCATTAACCACTCGGCCACAACAACTCATTAGCTGCTTACGGGAACCTTTTCTTGTGCGTGTGTATGGGTTGTAGCCTTTTTTTCCTGCCGCCAAAAGTAGGAGGAGTTTTGAGGCCAAAGCGCATGCTTCTGAAATTCAGAGGGATGGCAATGTCAATCAAGAGTCCGCAGTTGAATACTTATTTACTTTGCAAAGATCGATCGATCGAAAGAAATCAAAAGCCATAGGCTTAAAAATGGGGCACTGGCAAAGTAAACAAAATCCCATCACACACTTGAGCAGAAGAAGCCATTACTCTCAGGATTTAAATCTACGTGGGGAGACCCCAAAAGAACTCTTTGGCCTCATTAGTCATCCCTGTCAAGGCGTTGCTGAATAATCTCATGTGTTATAAACATCTTGGACTTAGGCTAAAATGCTATGCTGCACCTTACCACCCAAGTACGCTTGTAGTTTGGGAATTTTGTTCACTGACAATTGCCAGAAAACCTTTTTGATTCTGAAAATAGAGCTTATTTGAGCGTTTCTTCTATAACGTAACACAGCGCCATCGGAACCTTTTCTTGTGCGTGTGTATGGGTTGTAGCCTTTTTTTCCTGCCGCCAAAAGTAGGAGGAGTTTTGAGGCCAAAGCGCATGCTTCTAAAGTTCAGAGGGATGGCAATGTCAACCAAGAGTCCGTAGTTGAATACTTATTTACTTTGCAAAGATCGATCGATCGATCGAAAGAAATCAAAAGCCATAGGCTTAAAAATGGGGCACTGGCAAAGTAAACAAAATCCCATCACACTCTTGAGCAGAAGAAGCCATTACTCTCAGGATTTAAATCTACGTGGGGAGACCCCAAAAGAACTCTTTGGCCTCATTAGTCATCCCTGTCAAGGCGTTGCTGAATAATCTCATGTGTTATAAACATCTTGGACTTAGGCTAAAATGCTATGCTGCACCTTACCACCCAAGTACGCTTGTAGTTTGGGAATTTTGTTCACTGACAATTGCCAGAAAACCTTTTTGATTCTGAAAATAGAGCTTATTTGAGCGTTTCTTCTATAACGTAACACAGCGCCATCGGAACCTTTTCTTGTGCGTGTGTATGGGTTGTAGCCTTTTTTTCCTGCCGCCAAAAGTAGGAGGAGTTTTGAGGCCAAAGCGCATGCTTCTAAAGTTCAGAGGGATGGCAATGTCAACCAAGAGTCCGTAGTTGAATACTTATTTACTTTGCAAAGATCGATCGATCGATCGAAAGAAATCAAAAGCCATAGGCTTAAAAATGGGGCACTGGCAAAGTAAACAAAATCCCATCACACTCTTGAGCAGAAGAAGCCATTACTCTCAGGATTTAAATCTACGTGGGGAGACCCCAAAAGAACTCTTTGGCCTCATTAGTCATCCCTGTCAAGGCGTTGCTGAATAATCTCATGTGTTATAAACATCTTGGACATAGGCTAAAATGCTATGCTGCACCTTACCACCCAAGTACGCTTGTAGTTTGGGAATTTTGTTCACTGACAATTGCCAGAAAACCTTTTTGATTCTGAAAATAGAGCTTATTTGAGCGTTTCTTCTATAACGTAACACAGCGCCATCGGAACCTTTTCTTGTGCGTGTGTATGGGTTGTAGCCTTTTTTTCCTGCCGCCAAAAGTAGGAGGAGTTTTGAGGCCAAAGCGCATGCTTCTAAAGTTCAGAGGGATGGCAATGTCAATCAAGAGTCCGCAGTTGAATACTTATTTACTTTGCAAAGATCGATCGATCGATCGAAAGAAATCAAAAGCCATAGGCTTAAAAATGGGGCACTGGCAAAGTAAACAAAATCCCATCACACACTTGAGCAGAAGAAGCCATTACTCTCAGGATTTAAATCTACGTGGGGAGACCCCAAAAGAACTCTTTGGCCTCATTAGTCATCCCTGTCAAGGCGTTGCTGAATAATCTCATGTGTTATAAACATCTTGGACTTAGGCTAAAATGCTATGCTGCACCTTACCACCCAAGTACGCTTGTAGTTTGGGAATTTTGTTCACTGACAATTGCCAGAAAACCTTTTTGATTCTGAAAATAGAGCTTATTTGAGCGTTTCTTCTATAACGTAACACAGCGCCATCGGACCGGACAACTCGGGCTGCCTCTGTGGCGCAACGGTAGCGCGTCTGACTCCAGATCAGAAAGTTGCGTGTTCAACTTCACGTCAGCGTCATGTACTTTGTTGATTCTTGTTATAGTGGGTGAACAGCATTCACTCATTCATGTAATGGGGCTGTTTCATACCTGTCACTCCGCAATCATGCGATCTGCCAAGAGGATTAGTTCAAATGCTCTAATACTCAACTGTTTGACAGTTTGGCCATTGCCCTCTGAGAGCTTTAGTTGTGAATGAAACTGCATATACACATGTATAACTCAAAAGTACAACATGCGGTGGCCGGGAATCGAACCCGGGTCAACTGCTTGGAAGGCAGCTATGCTTACCACTATACCACCATCCCAAGGACACATGCTTTCGCAGTGCCGTGTCGCAAATCGGCGCCTGTAATTGATATCTAAAGTTCCATGCACACGGAACATGGTTTGAAGATAATTACTATCATAGAAACGCCTTTTTTTGCACGGTTTCGCTGGTCGCATTTCTTGTCCAACTGAGCAACAGGTAGGGTGGCCGAGTGGTCTAAGGCGCTGGATTTAGGTTCCAGTCTCTTCGGAGACGTGAGTTTAAATCCCACCGCTGCCAGTTCGCATGCCGAACGTCAAGAGCAGGGCTGTGTGATGTCTGTCGGCAGCGCTTCCGTTTGAGTTTAGCTTTCATAAAATACATATTCTAAATCTGGCCCTGGTCAAAAGCCAACCAGGGATTCTTTACTTCCGCCAAATGGCCTGCCAGCAGGGGCCCGTACGGGAACAACATGAACCACGTTGTTGGCAGGATTCGAACCTGCACGTGAAATTCCCAATGGATTTCTAGTCCATCGCATTAACCACTCGGCCACAACAACTCATTAGCTGCTTACGGGAACCTTTTCTTGTGCGTGTGTATGGGTTGTAGCCTTTTTTTCCTGCCGCCAAAAGTAGGAGGAGTTTTGAGGCCAAAGCGCATGCTTCTGAAATTCAGAGGGATGGCAATGTCAATCAAGAGTCCGCAGTTGAATACTTATTTACTTTGCAAAGATCGATCGATCGAAAGAAATCAAAAGCCATAGGCTTAAAAATGGGGCACTGGCAAAGTAAACAAAATCCCATCACACACTTGAGCAGAAGAAGCCATTACTCTCAGGATTTAAATCTACGTGGGGAGACCCCAAAAGAACTCTTTGGCCTCATTAGTCATCCCTGTCAAGGCGTTGCTGAATAATCTCATGTGTTATAAACATCTTGGACTTAGGCTAAAATGCTATGCTGCACCTTACCACCCAAGTACGCTTGTAGTTTGGGAATTTTGTTCACTGACAATTGCCAGAAAACCTTTTTGATTCTGAAAATAGAGCTTATTTGAGCGTTTCTTCTATAACGTAACACAGCGCCATCGGAACCTTTTCTTGTGCGTGTGTATGGGTTGTAGCCTTTTTTTTCCTGCCGCCAAAAGTAGGAGGAGTTTTGAGGCCAAAGCGCATGCTTCTAAAGTTCAGAGGGATGGCAATGTCAACCAAGAGTCCGTAGTTGAATACTTATTTACTTTGCAAAGATCGATCGATCGATCGAAAGAAATCAAAAGCCATAGGCTTAAAAATGGTGCACTGGCAAAGTAAACAAAATCCCATCACACTCTTGAGCAGAAGAAGCCATTACTCTCAGGATTTAAATCTACGTGGGGAGACCCCAAAAGAACTCTTTGGCCTCATTAGTCATCCCTGTCAAGGCGTTGCTGAATAATCTCATGTGTTATAAACATCTTGGACTTAGGCTAAAATGCTATGCTGCACCTTACCACCCAAGTACGCTTGTAGTTTGGGAATTTTGTTCACTGACAATTGCCAGAAAACCTTTTTGATTCTGAAAATAGAGCTTATTTGAGCGTTTCTTCTATAACGTAACACAGCGCCATCGGACCGGACCACTCGGGCTGCCTCTGTGGCACAACGGTAGCGCGTCTGACTCCAGATCAGAAAGTTGCGTGTTCAACTTCACGTCAGCGTCATGTACTTTGTTGATTCTTGTTATAGTGGGTGAACAGCATTCACTCATTCATGTTATGGGGCTGTTTCATACCTGTCACTCCGCAATCATGCGATCTGCCAAGAGGATTTGTTCAAATGCTCTAATACTCAACTGTTTGACAGTTTGGCCATTGCCCTCTGAGAGCTTTAGTTGTGAATGAAACTGCATATACACATGTATAACTCAAAAGTACAGCATGCGCTGGCCGGGAATCGAACCCGGGTCAACTGCTTGGAAGGCAGCTATGCTTACCACTATACCACCATCGCAAGGACACATGCTTTCGCAGTGCCGTGTCGCAAATCGGCGCCTGTAATTGATATCTAAAGTTCCATGCACACGGAACATGGTTTGAAGATAATTACTATCATAGAAACGCCTTTTTTTGCACGGTTTCGCTGGTCGCATTTCTCGTCCAACTGAGCAACAGGTAGCGTGGCCGAGTGGTCTAAGGCGCTGGATTTAGGTTCCAGTCTCTTCGGAGACGTGAGTTTAAATCCCACCGCTGCCAGTTCGCATGCCGAACGTCAAGAGCAGGGCTGTGTGATGTCTGTCGGCAGCGCTTCCGTTTGAGTTTAGCTTTCATAAAATACATATTCTAAATCTGGCCCTGGTCAAAAGCCAACCAGGGATTCTTTACTTCCGCCAAATGGCCTGCCAGCAGGGGCCCGTACGGGAACAACATGAACCACGTTGTTGGCAGGATTCGAACCTGCACGGGAAATTCCCAATGGATTTCTAGTCCATCGCATTAACCACTCGGCCACAACAACTCATTAGCTGCTTACGGGAACCTTTTCTTGTGCGTGTGTATGGGTTGTAGCCTTTTTTTCCTGCCGCCAAAAGTAGGAGGAGTTTTGAGGCCAAAGCGCATGCTTCTGAAATTCAGAGGGATGGCAATGTCAATCAAGAGTCCGCAGTTGAATACTTATTTACTTTGCAAAGATCGATCGATCGATCGAAAGAAATCAAAAGCCATAGGCTTAAAAATGGGGCACTGGCAAAGTAAACAAAATCCCATCACACACTTGAGCAGAAGAAGCCATTACTCTCAGGATTTAAATCTACGTGGGGAGACCCCAAAAGAACTCTTTGGCCTCATTAGTCATCCCTGTCAAGGCGTTGCTGAATAATCTCATGTGTTATAAACATCTTGGACTTAGGCTAAAATGCTATGCTGCACCTTACCACCCAAGTACGCTTGTAGTTTGGGAATTTTGTTCACTGACAATTGCCAGAAAACCTTTTTGATTCTGAAAATAGAGCTTATTTGAGCGTTTCTTCTATAACGTAACACAGCGCCATCGGAACCTTTTCTTGTGCGTGTGTATGGGTTGTAGCCTTTTTTTTCCTGCCGCCAAAAGTAGGAGGAGTTTTGAGGCCAAAGCGCATGCTTCTAAAGTTCAGAGGGATGGCAATGTCAACCAAGAGTCCGTAGTTGAATACTTATTTACTTTGCAAAGATCGATCGATCGATCGAAAGAAATCAAAAGCCATAGGCTTAAAAATGGGGCACTGGCAAAGTAAACAAAATCCCATCACACTCTTGAGCAGAAGAAGCCATTACTCTCAGGATTTAAATCTACGTGGGGAGACCCCAAAAGAACTCTTTGGCCTCATTAGTCATCCCTGTCAAGGCGTTGCTGAATAATCTCATGTGTTATAAACATCTTGGACTTAGGCTAAAATGCTATGCTGCACCTTACCACCCAAGTACGCTTGTAGTTTGGGAATTTTGTTCACTGACAATTGCCAGAAAACCTTTTTGATTCTGAAAATAGAGCTTATTTGAGCGTTTCTTCTATAACGTAACACAGCGCCATCGGAACCTTTTCTTGTGCGTGTGTATGGGTTGTAGCCTTTTTTTCCTGCCGCCAAAAGTAGGAGGAGTTTTGAGGCCAAAGCGCATGCTTCTAAAGTTCAGAGGGATGGCAATGTCAACCAAGAGTCCGTAGTTGAATACTTATTTACTTTGCAAAGATCGATCGATCGAAAGAAATCAAAAGCCATAGGCTTAAAAATGGGGCACTGGCAAAGTAAACAAAATCCCATCACACACTTGAGCAGAAGAAGCCATTACTCTCAGGATTTAAATCTACGTGGGGAGACCCCAAAAGAACTCTTTGGCCTCATTAGTCATCCCTGTCAAGGCGTTGCTGAATAATCTCATGTGTTATAAACATCTTGGACTTAGGCTAAAATGCTATGCTGCACCTTACCACCCAAGTACGCTTGTAGTTTGGGAATTTTGTTCACTGACAATTGCCAGAAAACATTTTTGATTCTGAAAATAGAGCTTATTTGAGCGTTTCTTCTATAACGTAACACAGCGCCATCGGAACCTTTTCTTGTGCGTGTGTATGGGTTGTAGCCTTTTTTTCCTGCCGCCAAAAGTAGGAGGAGTTTTGAGGCCAAAGCGCATGCTTCTGAAATTCAGAGGGATGGCAATGTCAATCAAGAGTCCGCAGTTGAATACTTATTTACTTTGCAAAGATCGATCGATCGAAAGAAATCAAAAGCCATAGGCTTAAAAATGGGGCACTGGCAAAGTAAACAAAATCCCATCACACACTTGAGCAGAAGAAGCCATTACTCTCAGGATTTAAATCTACGTGGGGAGACCCCAAAAGAACTCTTTGGCCTCATTAGTCATCCCTGTCAAGGCGTTGCTGAATAATCTCATGTGTTATAAACATCTTGGACTTAGGCTAAAATGCTATGCTGCACCTTACCACCCAAGTACGCTTGTAGTTTGGGAATTTTGTTCACTGACAATTGCCAGAAAACCTTTTTGATTCTGAAAATAGAGCTTATTTGAGCGTTTCTTCTATAACGTAACACAGCGCCATCGGAACCTTTTCTTGTGCGTGTGTATGGGTTGTAGCCTTTTTTTCCTGCCGCCAAAAGTAGGAGGAGTTTTGAGGCCAAAGCGCATGCTTCTAAAGTTCAGAGGGATGGCAATGTCAACCAAGAGTCCGTAGTTGAATACTTATTTACTTTGCAAAGATCGATCGATCGAAAGAAATCAAAAGCCATAGGCTTAAAAATGGGGCACTGGCAAAGTAAACAAAATCCCATCACACTCTTGAGCAGAAGAAGCCATTACTCTCAGGATTTAAATCTACGTGGGGAGACCCCAAAAGAACTCTTTGGCCTCATTAGTCATCCCTGTCAAGGCGTTGCTGAATAATCTCATGTGTTATAAACATCTTGGACTTAGGCTAAAATGCTATGCTGCACCTTACCACCCAAGTACGCTTGTAGTTTGGGAATTTTGTTCACTGACAATTGCCAGAAAACCTTTTTGATTCTGAAAATAGAGCTTATTTGAGCGTTTCTTCTATAACGTAACACAGCGCCATCGGACCGGACCACTCGGGCTGCCTCTGTGGCGCAACGGTAGCGCGTCTGACTCCAGATCAGAAAGTTGCGTGTTCAACTTCACGTCAGCGTCATGTACTTTGTTGATTCTTGTTATAGTGGGTGAACAGCATTCACTCATTCATGTTATGGGGCTGTTTCATACCTGTCACTCCGCAATCATGCGATCTGCCAAGAGGATTAGTTCAAATGCTCTAATACTCAACTGTTTGACAGTTTGGCCATTGCCCTCTGAGAGCTTTAGTTGTGAATGAAACTGCATATACACATGTATAACTCAAAAGTACAGCATGCGCTGGCCGGGAATCGAACCCGGGTCAACTGCTTGGAAGGCAGCTATGCTTACCACTATACCACCATCCCAAGGACACATGCTTTCGCAGTGCCGTGTCGCAAATCGGCGCCTGTAATTGATATCTAAAGTTCCATGCACACGGAACATGGTTTGAAGATAATTACTATCATAGAAACGCCTTTTTTTGCACGGTTTCGCTGGTCGCATTTCTTGTCCAACTGAGCAACAGGTAGGGTGGCCGAGTGGTCTAAGGCGCTGGATTTAGGTTCCAGTCTCTTCGGAGACGTGAGTTTAAATCCCACCGCTGCCAGTTCGCATGCCGAACGTCAAGAGCAGGGCTGTGTGATGTCTGTCGGCAGCGCTTCCGTTTGAGTTTAGCTTTCATAAAATACATATTCTAAATCTGGCCCTGGTCAAAAGCCAACCAGGGATTCTTTACTTCCGCCAAATGGCCTGCCAGCAGGGGCCCGTACGGGAACAACATGAACCACGTTGTTGGCAGGATTCGAACCTGCACGGGAAATTCCCAATGGATTTCTAGTCCATCGCATTAACCACTCGGGCACAACAACTCATTAGCTGCTTACGGGAACCTTTTCTTGTGCGTGTGTATGGGTTGTAGCCTTTTTTTCCTGCCGCCAAAAGTAGGAGGAGTTTTGAGGCCAAAGCGCATGCTTCTGAAATTCAGAGGGATGGCAATGTCAATCAAGAGTCCGCAGTTGAATACTTATTTACTTTGCAAAGATCGATCGATCGAAAGAAATCAAAAGCCATAGGCTTAAAAATGGGGCACTGGCAAAGTAAACAAAATCCCATCACACACTTGAGCAGAAGAAGCCATTACTCTCAGGATTTAAATCTACGTGGGGAGACCCCAAAAGAACTCTTTGGCCTCATTAGTCATCCCTGTCAAGGCGTTGCTGAATAATCTCATGTGTTATAAACATCTTGGACTTAGGCTAAAATGCTATGCTGCACCTTACCACCCAAGTACGCTTGTAGTTTGGGAATTTTGTTCACTGACAATTGCCAGAAAACCTTTTTGATTCTGAAAATAGAGCTTATTTGAGCGTTTCTTCTATAACGTAACACAGCGCCATCGGAACCTTTTCTTGTGCGTGTGTATGGGTTGTAGCCTTTTTTTCCTGCCGCCAAAAGTAGGAGGAGTTTTGAGGCCAAAGCGCATGCTTCTAAAGTTCAGAGGGATGGCAATGTCACCCAAGAGTCCGTAGTTGAATACTTATTTACTTTGCAAAGATCGATCGATCGAAAGAAATCAAAAGCCATAGGCTTAAAAATGGGGCACTGGCAAAGTAAACAAAATCCCATCACACTCTTGAGCAGAAGAAGCCATTACTCTCAGGATTTAAATCTACGTGGGGAGACCCCAAAAGAACTCTTTGGCCTCATTAGTCATCCCTGTCAAGGCGTTGCTGAATAATCTCATGTGTTATAAACATCTTGGACTTAGGCTAAAATGCTATGCTGCACCTTACCACCCAAGTACGCTTGTAGTTTGGGAATTTTGTTCACTGACAATTGCCAGAAAACATTTTTGATTCTGAAAATAGAGCTTATTTGAGCGTTTCTTCTATAACGTAACACAGCGCCATCGGACCGGACCACTCGGGCTGCCTCTGTGGCGCAACGGTAGCGCGTCTGACTCCAGATCAGAAAGTTGCGTGTTCAACTTCACGTCAGCGTCATGTACTTTGTTGATTCTTGTTATAGTGGGTGAACAGCATTCACTCATTCATGTTATGGGGCTGTTTCATACCTGTCACTCCGCAATCATGCGATCTGCCAAGAGGATTAGTTCAAATGCTCTAATACTCAACTGTTTGACAGTTTGGCCATTGCCCTCTGAGAGCTTTAGTTGTGAATGAAACTGCATATACACATGTATAACTCAAAAGTACAGCATGCGCTGGCCGGGAATCGAACCCGGGTCAACTGCTTGGAAGGCAGCTATGCTTACCACTATACCACCATCGCAAGGACACATGCTTTCGCAGTGCCGTGTCGCAAATCGGCGCCTGTAATTGATATCTAAAGTTCCATGCACACGGAACATGGTTTGAAGATAATTACTATCATAGAAACGCCTTTTTTTGCACGGTTTCGCTGGTCGCATTTCTCGTCCAACTGAGCAACAGGTAGCGTGGCCGAGTGGTCTAAGGCGCTGGATTTAGGTTCCAGTCTCTTCGGAGACGTGAGTTTAAATCCCACCGCTGCCAGTTCGCATGCCGAACGTCAAGAGCAGGGCTGTGTGATGTCTGTCGGCAGCGCTTCCGTTTGAGTTTAGCTTTCATAAAATACATATTCTAAATCTGGCCCTGGTCAAAAGCCAACCAGGGATTCTTTACTTCCGCCAAATGGCCTGCCAGCAGGGGCCCGTACGGGAACAACATGAACCACGTTGTTGGCAGGATTCGAACCTGCACGGGAAATTCCCAATGGATTTCTAGTCCATCGCATTAACCACTCGGCCACAACAACTCATTAGCTGCTTACGGGAACCTTTTCTTGTGCGTGTGTATGGGTTGTAGCCTTTTTTTCCTGCCGCCAAAAGTAGGAGGAGTTTTGAGGCCAAAGCGCATGCTTCTGAAATTCAGAGGGATGGCAATGTCAATCAAGAGTCCGCAGTTGAATACTTATTTACTTTGCAAAGATCGATCGATCGATCGAAAGAAATCAAAAGCCATAGGCTTAAAAATGGGGCACTGGCAAAGTAAACAAAATCCCATCACACACTTGAGCAGAAGAAGCCATTACTCTCAGGATTTAAATCTACGTGGGGAGACCCCAAAAGAACTCTTTGGCCTCATTAGTCATCCCTGTCAAGGCGTTGCTGAATAATCTCATGTGTTATAAACATCTTGGACTTAGGCTAAAATGCTATGCTGCTCCTTACCACCCAAGTACGCTTGTAGTTTGGGAATTTTGTTCACTGACAATTGCCAGAAAACCTTTTTGATTCTGAAAATAGAGCTTATTTGAGCGTTTCTTCTATAACGTAACACAGCGCCATCGGAACCTTTTCTTGTGCGTGTGTATGGGTTGTAGCCTTTTTTTCCTGCCGCCAAAAGTAGGAGGAGTTTTGAGGCCAAAGCGCATGCTTCTAAAGTTCAGAGGGATGGCAATGTCAACCAAGAGTCCGCAGTTGAATACTTATTTACTTTGCAAAGATCGATCGATCGAAAGAAATCAAAAGCCATAGGCTTAAAAATGGGGCACTGGCAAAGTAAACAAAATCCCATCACACACTTGAGCAGAAGAAGCCATTACTCTCAGGATTTAAATCTACGTGGGGAGACCCCAAAAGAACTCTTTGGCCTCATTAGTCATCCCTGTCAAGGCGTTGCTGAATAATCTCATGTGTTATAAACATCTTGGACTTAGGCTAAAATGCTATGCTGCTCCTTACCACCCAAGTACGCTTGTAGTTTGGGAATTTTGTTCACTGACAATTGCCAGAAAACCTTTTTGATTCTGAAAATAGAGCTTATTTGAGCGTTTCTTCTATAACGTAACACAGCGCCATCGGAACCTTTTCTTGTGCGTGTGTATGGGTTGTAGCCTTTTTTTCCTGCCGCCAAAAGTAGGAGGAGTTTTGAGGCCAAAGCGCATGCTTCTGAAATTCAGAGGGATGGCAATGTCAATCAAGAGTCCGCAGTTGAATACTTATTTACTTTGCAAAGATCGATCGATCGATCGAAAGAAATCAAAAGCCATAGGCTTAAAAATGGGGCACTGGCAAAGTAAACAAAATCCCATCACACACTTGAGCAGAAGAAGCCATTACTCTCAGGATTTAAATCTACGTGGGGAGACCCCAAAAGAACTCTTTGGCCTCATTAGTCATCCCTGTCAAGGCGTTGCTGAATAATCTCATGTGTTATAAACATCTTGGACTTAGGCTAAAATGCTATGCTGCACCTTACCACCCAAGTACGCTTGTAGTTTGGGAATTTTGTTCACTGACAATTGCCAGAAAACCTTTTTGATTCTGAAAATAGAGCTTATTTGAGCGTTTCTTCTATAACGTAACACAGCGCCATCGGACCGGACCACTCGGGCTGCCTCTGTGGCGCAACGGTAGCGCGTCTGACTCCAGATCAGAAAGTTGCGTGTTCAACTTCACGTCAGCGTCATGTACTTTGTTGATTCTTGTTATAGTGGGTGAACAGCATTCACTCATTCATGTTATGGGGCTGTTTCATACCTGTCACTCCGCAATCATGCGACCTGCCAAGAGGATTAGTTCAAATGCTCTAATACTCAACTGTTTGACAGTTTGGCCATTGCCCTCTGAGAGCTTTAGTTGTGAATGAAACTGCATATACACATGTATAACTCAAAAGTACAACATGCGATGGCCGGGAATCGAACCCGGGTCAACTGCTTGGAAAGCAGCTATGCTTACCACTATACCACCATCCCAAGGACACATGCTTTCGCAGTGCCGTGTCGCAAATCCGCGCCTGTAATTGATATCTAAAGTTCCATGCACACGGAACATGGTTTGAAGATAATTACTATCATAGAAACGCCTTTTTTTGCACGGTTTCGCTGGTCGCATTTCTTGTCCAACTGAGCAACAGGTAGGGTGGCCGAGTGGTCTAAGGCGCTGGATTTAGGTTCCAGTCTCTTCGGAGACGTGAGTTTAAATCCCACCGCTGCCAGTTCGCATGCCGAACGTCAAGAGCAGGGCTGTGTGATGTCTGTCGGCAGCGCTTCCGTTTGAGTTTAGCTTTCATAAAATACATATTCTAAATCTGGCCCTGGTCAAAAGCCAACCAGGGATTCTTTACTTCCGCCAAATGGCCTGCCAGCAGGGGCCCGTACGGGAACAACATGAACCACGTTGTTGGCAGGATTCGAACCTGCACGGGAAATTCCCAATGGATTTCTAGTCCATCGCATTAACCACTCGGCCACAACAACTCATTAGCTGCTCACGGGAACCTTTTCTTGTGCGTGTGTATGGGTTGTAGCCTTTTTTTCCTGCCGCCAAAAGTAGGAGGAGTTTTGAGGCCAAAGCGCATGCTTCTGAAATTCAGAGGGATGGCAATGTCAATCAAGAGTCCGCAGTTGAATACTTATTTACTTTGCAAAGATCGATCGATCGAAAGAAATCAAAAGCCATAGGCTTAAAAATGGGGCACTGGCAAAGTAAACAAAATCCCATCACACTCTTGAGCAGAAGAAGCCATTACTCTCAGGATTTAAATCTACGTGGGGAGACCCAAAAGAACTCTTTGGCCTCATTAGTCATCCCTGTCAAGGCGTTGCTGAATAATCTCATGTGTTATAAACATCTTGGACTTAGGCTAAAATGCTATGCTGCACCTTACCACCCAAGTACGCTTGTAGTTTGGGAATTTTGTTCACTGACAATTGCCAGAAAACCTTTTTGATTCTGAAAATAGAGCTTATTTGAGCGTTTCTTCTATAACGTAACACAGCGCCATCGGAACCTTTTCTTGTGCGTGTGTATGGGTTGTAGCCTTTTTTTCCTGCCGCCAAAAGTAGGAGGAGTTTTGAGGCCAAAGCGCATGCTTCTAAAGTTCAGAGGGATGGCAATGTCAACCAAGAGTCCGTAGTTGAATACTTATTTACTTTGCAAAGATCGATCGATCGATCGAAAGAAATCAAAAGCCATAGGCTTAAAAATGGGGCACTGGCAAAGTAAACAAAATCCCATCACACACTTGAGCAGAAGAAGCCATTACTCTCAGGATTTAAATCTACGTGGGGAGACCCCAAAAGAACTCTTTGGCCTCATTAGTCATCCCTGTCAAGGCGTTGCTGAATAATCTCATGTGTTATAAACATCTTGGACTTAGGCTAAAATGCTATGCTGCACCTTACCACCCAAGTACGCTTGTAGTTTGGGAATTTTGTTCACTGACAATTGCCAGAAAACCTTTTTGATTCTGAAAATAGAGCTTATTTGAGCGTTTCTTCTATAACGTAACACAGCGCCATCGGACCGGACCACTCGGGCTGCCTCTGTGGCGCAACGGTAGCGCGTCTGACTCCAGATCAGAAAGTTGCGTGTTCAACTTCACGTCAGCGTCATGTACTTTGTTGATTCTTGTTATAGTGGGTGAACAGCATTCACTCATTCATGTTATGGGGCTGTTTCATACCTGTCACTCCGCAATCATGCGACCTGCCAAGAGGATTAGTTCAAATGCTCTAATACTCAACTGTTTGACAGTTTGGCCATTGCCCTCTGAGAGCTTTAGTTGTGAATGAAACTGCATATACACATGTATAACTCAAAAGTACAACATGCGATGGCCGGGAATCGAACCCGGGTCAACTGCTTGGAAGGCAGCTATGCTTACCACTATACCACCATCCCAAGGACACATGCTTTCGCAGTGCCGTGTCGCAAATCGGCGCCTGTAATTGATATCTAAAGTTCCATGCACACGGAACATGGTTTGAAGATAATTACTATCATAGAAACGCCTTTTTTTGCACGGTTTCGCTGGTCGCATTTCTTGTCCAACTGAGCAACAGGTAGGGTGGCCGAGTGGTCTAAGGCGCTGGATTTAGGTTCCAGTCTCTTCGGAGACGTGAGTTTAAATCCCACCGCTGCCAGTTCGCATGCCGAACGTCAAGAGCAGGGCTGTGTGATGTCTGTCGGCAGCGCTTCCGTTTGAGTTTAGCTTTCATAAAATACATATTCTAAATCTGGCCCTGGTCAAAAGCCAACCAGGGATTCTTTACTTCCGCCAAATGGCCTGCCAGCAGGGGCCCGTACGGGAACAACATGAACCACGTTGTTGGCAGGATTCGAACCTGCACGGGAAATTCCCAATGGATTTCTAGTCCATCGCATTAACCACTCGGCAACAACAACTCATTAGCTGCTTAAGGGAACCTTTTCTTGTGCGTGTGTATGGGTTGTAGCCTTTTTTTCCTGCCGCCAAAAGTAGGAGGAGTTTTGAGGCCAAAGCGCATGCTTCTGAAATTCAGAGGGATGGCAATGTCAATCAAGAGTCCGCAGTTGAATACTTATTTACTTTGCAAAGATCGATCGATCGAAAGAAATCAAAAGCCATAGGCTTAAAAATGGGGCACTGGCAAAGTAAACAAAATCCCATCACACTCTTGAGCAGAAGAAGCCATTACTCTCAGGATTTAAATCTACGTGGGGAGACCCAAAAGAACTCTTTGGCCTCATTAGTCATCCCTGTCAAGGCGTTGCTGAATAATCTCATGTGTTATAAACATCTTGGACTTAGGCTAAAATGCTATGCTGCACCTTACCACCCAAGTACGCTTGTAGTTTGGGAATTTTGTTCACTGACAATTGCCAGAAAACCTTTTTGATTCTGAAAATAGAGCTTATTTGAGCGTTTCTTCTATAACGTAACACAGCGCCATCGGACCGGACCACTCGGGCTGCCTCTGTGGCGCAACGGTAGCGCGTCTGACTCCAGATCAGAAAGTTGCGTGTTCAACTTCACGTCAGCGTCATGTACTTTGTTGATTCTTGTTATAGTGGGTGAACAGCATTCACTCATTCATGTTATGGGGCTGTTTCATACCTGTCACTCCGCAATCATGCGATCTGCCAAGAGGATTAGTTCAAATGCTCTAATACTCAACTGTTTGACAGTTTGGCCATTGCCCTCTGAGAGCTTTAGTTGTGAATGAAACTGCATATACACATGTATAACTCAAAAGTACAGCATGCGCTGGGCGGGAATCGAACCCGGGTCAACTGCTTGGAAGGCAGCTATGCTTACCACTATACCACCATCCCAAGGACACATGCTTTTGCAGTGCCGTGTCGCAAATCGGCGCCTGTAATTGATATCTAAAGTTCCATGCACACGGAACATGGTTTGAAGATAATTACTATCATAGAAACGCCTTTTTTTGCACGGTTTCGCTGGTCGCATTTCTTGTCCAACTGAGCAACAGGTAGGGTGGCCGAGTGGTCTAAGGCGCTGGATTTAGGTTCCAGTCTCTTCGGAGACGTGAGTTTAAATCCCACCGCTGCCAGTTCGCATGCCGAACGTCAAGAGCAGGGCTGTGTGATGTCTGTCGGCAGCGCTTCCGTTTGAGTTTAGCTTTCATAAAATACATATTCTAAATCTGGCCCTGGTCAAAAGCCAACCAGGGATTCTTTACTTCCGCCAAATGGCCTGCCAGCAGGGGCCCGTACGGGAACAACATGAACAACGTTGTTGGCAGGATTCGAACCTGCACGGGAAATTCCCAATGGATTTCTAGTCCATCGCATTAACCACTCGGCCACAACAACTCATTAGCTGCTTACGGGAACCTTTTCTTGTGCGTGTGTATGGGTTGTAGCCTTTTTTTCCTGCCGCCAAAAGTAGGAGGAGTTTTGAGGCCAAAGCGCATGCTTCTGAAATTCAGAGGGATGGCAATGTCAATCAAGAGTCCGCAGTTGAATACTTATTTACTTTGCAAAGATCGATCGATCGAAAGAAATCAAAAGCCATAGGCTTAAAAATGGGGCACTGGCAAAGTAAACAAAATCCCATCACACTCTTGAGCAGAAGAAGCCATTACTCTCAGGATTTAAATCTACGTGGGGAGACCCAAAAGAACTCTTTGGCCTCATTAGTCATCCCTGTCAAGGCGTTGCTGAATAATCTCATGTGTTATAAACATCTTGGACTTAGGCTAAAATGCTATGCTGCACCTTACCACCCAAGTACGCTTGTAGTTTGGGAATTTTGTTCACTGACAATTGCCAGAAAACCTTTTTGATTCTGAAAATAGAGCTTATTTGAGCGTTTCTTCTATAACGTAACACAGCGCCATCGGACCGGACCACTCGGGCTGCCTCTGTGGCGCAACGGTAGCGCGTCTGACTCCAGATCAGAAAGTTGCGTGTTCAACTTCACGTCAGCGTCATGTACTTTGTTGATTCTTGTTATAGTGGGTGAACAGCATTCACTCATTCATGTTATGGGGCTGTTTCATACCTGTCACTCCGCAATCATGCGATCTGCCAAGAGGATTAGTTCAAATGCTCTAACACTCAACTGTTTGACAGTTTGGCCATTGCCCTCTGAGAGCTTTAGTTGTGAATGAAACTGCATATACACATGTATAACTCAAAAGTACAGCATGCGCTGGCCGGGAATCGAACCCGGGTCAACTGCTTGGAAGGCAGCTATGCTTACCACTATACCACCATCCCAAGGACACATGCTTTCGCAGTGCCGTGTCGCAAATCGGCGCCTGTAATTGATATCTAAAGTTCCTTGCACACGGAACATGGTTTGAAGATAATTACTATCATAGAAACGCCTTTTTTTGCACGGTTTCGCTGGTCGCATTTCTTGTCCAACTGAGCAACAGGTAGGGTGGCCGAGTGGTCTAAGGCGCTGGATTTAGGTTCCAGTCTCTTCGGAGACGTGAGTTTAAATCCCACCGCTGCCAGTTCGCATGCCGAACGTCAAGAGCAGGGCTGTGTGATGTCTGTCGGCAGCGCTTCCGTTTGAGTTTAGCTTTCATAAAATACATATTCTAAATCTGGCCCTGGTCAAGGTTGTAGCCTTTTTTTCCTGCCGCCAAAAGTAGGAGGAGTTTTGAGGCCAAAGCGCATGCTTCTGAAATTCAGAGGGATGGCAATGTCAATCAAGAGTCCGCAGTTGAATACTTATTTACTTTGCAAAGATCGATCGATCGAAAGAAATCAAAAGCCATAGGCTTAAAAATGGGGCACTGGCAAAGTAAACAAAATCCCATCACACACTTGAGCAGAAGAAGCCATTACTCTCAGGATTTAAATCTACGTGGGGAGACCCCAAAAGAACTCTTTGGCCTCATTAGTCATCCCTGTCAAGGCGTTGCTGAATAATCTCATGTGTTATAAACATCTTGGACTTAGGCTAAAATGCTATGCTGCACCTTACCACCCAAGTACGCTTGTAGTTTGGGAATTTTGTTCACTGACAATTGCCAGAAAACCTTTTTGATTCTGAAAATAGAGCTTATTTGAGCGTTTCTTCTATAACGTAACACAGCGCCATCGGAACCTTTTCTTGTGCGTGTGTATGGGTTGTAGCCTTTTTTTCCTGCCGCCAAAAGTAGGAGGAGTTTTGAGGCCAAAGCGCATGCTTCTAAAGTTCAGAGGGATGGCAATGTCAACCAAGAGTCCGTAGTTGAATACTTATTTACTTTGCAAAGATCGATCGATCGATCGAAAGAAATCAAAAGCCATAGGCTTAAAAATGGGGCACTGGCAAAGTAAACAAAATCCCATCACACTCTTGAGCAGAAGTAGCCATTACTCTCAGGATTTAAATCTACGTGGGGAGACCCCAAAAGAACTCTTTGGCCTCATTAGTCATCCCTGTCAAGGCGTTGCTGAATAATCTCATGTGTTATAAACATCTTGGACTTAGGCTAAAATGCTATGCTGCACCTTACCACCCAAGTACGCTTGTAGTTTGGGAATTTTGTTCACTGACAATTGCCAGAAAACCTTTTTGATTCTGAAAATAGAGCTTATTTGAGCGTTTCTTCTATAACGTAACAAAGCGCCATCGGACCGCACCACTCGGGCTGCCTCTGTGGCGCAACGGTAGCGCGTCTGACTCCAGATCAGAAAGTTGCGTGTTCAACTTCACGTCAGCGTCATGTACTTTGTTGATTCTTGTTATAGTGGGTGAACAGCATTCACTCATTCATGTTATGGGGCTGTTTCATACCTGTCACTCCGCAATCATGCGATCTGCCAAGAGGATTAGTTCAAATGCTCTAATACTCAACTGTTTGACAGTTTGGCCATTGCCCTCTGAGAGCTTTAGTTGTGAATGAAACTGCATATACACATGTATAACTCAAAAGTACAGCATGCGCTGGCCAGGAATCGAGCCCGGGTCAACTGCTTGGAAGGCAGCTATGCTTACCACTATACCACCATCCCAAGGACACATGCTTTCGCAGTGCCGTGTCGCAAATCGGCGCCTGTAATTAATATCTAAAGTTCCATGCACACGGAACATGGTTTGAAGATAATTACTATCATAGAAACGCCTTTTTTTGCACGGTTTCGCTGGTCGCATTTCTTGTCCAACTGAGCAACAGGTAGGGTGGCCGAGTGGTCTAAGGCGCTGGATTTAGGTTCCAGTCTCTTCGGAGACGTGAGTTTAAATCCCACCGCTGCCAGTTCGCATGCCGAACGTCAAGAGCAGGGCTGTGTGATGTCTGTCGGCAGCGCTTCCGTTTGAGTTTAGCTTTCATAAAATACATATTCTAAATCTGGCCCTGGTCAAAAGCCAACCAGGGATTCTTTACTTCCGCCAAATGGCCTGCCAGCAGGGGCCCGTACGGGAACAACATGAACCACGTTGTTGGCAGGATTCGAACCAGCACGGGAAATTCCCAATGGATTTCTAGTCCATCGCATTAACCACTCGGCCACAACAACTCATTAGCTGCTTACGGGAACCTTTTCTTGTGCGTGTGTATGGGTTGTAGCCTTTTTTTCCTGCCGCCAAAAGTAGGAGGAGTTTTGAGGCCAAAGCGCATGCTTCTGAAATTCAGAGGGATGGCAATGTCAATCAAGAGTCCGCAGTTGAATACTTATTTACTTTGCAAAGATCGATCGATCGAAAGAAATCAAAAGCCATAGGCTTAAAAATGGGGCACTGGCAAAGTAAACAAAATCCCATCACACTCTTGAGCAGAAGAAGCCATTACTCTCAGGATTTAAATCTACGTGGGGAGACCCCAAAAGAACTCTTTGGCCTCATTAGTCATCCCTGTCAAGGCGTTGCTGAATAATCTCATGTGTTATAAACATCTTGGACTTAGGCTAAAATGCTATGCTGCACCTTACCACCCAAGTACGCTTGTAGTTTGGGAATTTTGTTCACTGACAATTGCCAGAAAACCTTTTTGATTCTGAAAATAGAGCTTATTTGAGCGTTTCTTCTATAACGTAACAAAGCGCCATCGGACCGCACCACTCGGGCTGCCTCTGTGGCGCAACGTTAGCGCGTCTGACTCCAGATCAGAAAGTTGCGTGTTCAACTTCACGTCAGCGTCATGTACTTTGTTGATTCTTGTTATAGTGGGTGAACAGCATTCACTCATTCATGTTATGGGGCTGTTTCATACCTGTCACTCCGCAATCATGCGATCTGCCAAGAGGATTAGTTCAAATGCTCTAATACTCAACTGTTTGACAGTTTGGCCATTGCCCTCTGAGAGCTTTAGTTGTGAATGAAACTGCATATACACATGTATAACTCAAAAGTACAGCATGCGCTGGCCAGGAATCGAACCCGGGTCAACTGCTTGGAAGGCAGCTATGCTTACCACTATACCACCATCCCAAGGACACATGCTTTCGCAGTGCCGTGTCGCAAATCGGCGCCTGTAATTAATATCTAAAGTTCCATGCACACGGAACATGGTTTGAAGATAATTACTATCATAGAAACGCCTTTTTTTGCACGGTTTCGCTGGTCGCATTTCTTGTCCAACTGAGCAACAGGTAGGGTGGCCGAGTGGTCTAAGGCGCTGGATTTAGGTTCCAGTCTCTTCGGAGACGTGAGTTTAAATCCCACCGCTGCCAGTTCGCATGCCGAACGTCAAGAGCAGGGCTGTGTGATGTCTGTCGGCAGCGCTTCCGTTTGAGTTTAGCTTTCATAAAATACATATTCTAAATCTGGCCCTGGTCAAAAGCCAACCAGGGATTCTTTACTTCCGCCAAATGGCCTGCCAGCAGTGGCCCGTACGGGAACAACATGAACCACGTTGTTGGCAGGATTCGAACCTGCACGGGAAATTCCCAATGGATTTCTAGTCCATCGCATTAACCACTCGGCCACAACAACTCATTAGCTGCTTACGGGAACCTTTTCTTGTGCGTGTGTATGGGTTGTAGCCTTTTTTTCCTGCCGCCAAAAGTAGGAGGAGTTTTGAGGCCAAAGCGCATGCTTCTGAAATTCAGAGGGATGGCAATGTCAATCAAGAGTCCGCAGTTGAATACTTATTTACTTTGCAAAGATCGATCGATCGAAAGAAATCAAAAGCCATAGGCTTAAAAATGGGGCACTGGCAAAGTAAACAAAATCCCATCACACACTTGAGCAGAAGAAGCCATTACTCTCAGGATTTAAATCTACGTGGGGAGACCCCAAAAGAACTCTTTGGCCTCATTAGTCATCCCTGTCAAGGCGTTGCTGAATAATCTCATGTGTTATAAACATCTTGGACTTAGGCTAAAATGCTATGCTGCACCTTACCACCCAAGTACGCTTGTAGTTTGGGAATTTTGTTCACTGACAATTGCCAGAAAACCTTTTTGATTCTGAAAATAGAGCTTATTTGAGCGTTTCTTCTATAACGTAACACAGCGCCATCGGAACCTTTTCTTGTGCGTGTGTATGGGTTGTAGCCTTTTTTTCCTGCCGCCAAAAGTAGGAGGAGTTTTGAGGCCAAAGCGCATGCTTCTAAAGTTCAGAGGGATGGCAATGTCAACCAAGAGTCCGTAGTTGGATACTTATTTACTTTGCAAAGATCGATCGATCGATCGAAAGAAATCAAAAGCCATAGGCTTAAAAATGGGGCACTGGCAAAGTAAACAAAATCCCATCACACTCTTGAGCAGAAGAAGCCATTACTCTCAGGATTTAAATCTACGTGGGGAGACCCCAAAAGAACTCTTTGGCCTCATTAGTCATCCCTGTCAAGGCGTTGCTGAATAATCTCATGTGTTATAAACATCTTGGACTTAGGCTAAAATGCTATGCTGCACCTTACCACCCAAGTACGCTTGTAGTTTGGGAATTTTGTTCACTGACAATTGCCAGAAAACCTTTTTGATTCTGAAAATAGAGCTTATTTGAGCGTTTCTTCTATAACGTAACACAGCGCCATCGGACCGGACCACTCGGGCTGCCTCTGTGGCGCAACGGTAGCGCGTCTGACTCCAGATCAGAAAGTTGCGTGTTCAACTTCACGTCAGCGTCATGTACTTTGTTGATTCTTGTTATAGTGGGTGAACAGCATTCACTCATTCATGTTATGGGGCTGTTTCATACCTGTCACTCCGCAATCATGCGACCTGCCAAGAGGATTAGTTCAAATGCTCTAATACTCAACTGTTTGACAGTTTGGCCATTGCCCTCTGAGAGCTTTAGTTGTGAATGAAACTGCATATACACATGTATAACTCAAAAGTACAACATGCGATGGCCGGGAATCGAACCCGGGTCAACTGCTTGGAAGGCAGCTATGCTTACCACTATACCACCATCCCAAGGACACATGCTTTCGCAGTGCCGTGTCGCAAATCGGCGCCTGTAATTGATATCTAAAGTTCCATGCACACGGAACATGGTTTGAAGATAATTACTATCATAGAAACGCCTTTTTTTGCACGGTTTCGCTGGTCGCATTTCTTGTCCAACTGAGCAACAGGTAGGGTGGCCGAGTGGTCTAAGGCGCTGGATTTAGGTTCCAGTCTCTTCGGAGACGTGAGTTTAAATCCCACCGCTGCCAGTTCGCATGCCGAACGTCAAGAGCAGGGCTGTGTGATGTCTGTCGGCAGCGCTTCCGTTTGAGTTTAGCTTTCATAAAATACATATTCTAAATCTGGCCCTGGTCAAAAGCCAACCAGGGATTCTTTACTTCCGCCAAATGGCCTGCCAGCAGGGGCCCGTACGGGAACAACATGAACCACGTTGTTGGCAGGATTCGAACCAGCACGGGAAATTCCCAATGGATTTCTAGTCCATCGCATTAACCACTCGGCCACAACAACTCATTAGCTGCTTACGGGAACCTTTTCTTGTGCGTGTGTATGGGTTGTAGCCTTTTTTTCCTGCCGCCAAAAGTAGGAGGAGTTTTGAGGCCAAAGCGCATGCTTCTGAAATTCAGAGGGATGGCAATGTCAATCAAGAGTCCGCAGTTGAATACTTATTTACTTTGCAAAGATCGATCGATCGAAAGAAATCAAAAGCCATAGGCTTAAAAATGGGGCACTGGCAAAGTAAACAAAATCCCATCACACTCTTGAGCAGAAGAAGCCATTACTCTCAGGATTTAAATCTACGTGGGGAGACCCCAAAAGAACTCTTTGGCCTCATTAGTCATCCCTGTCAAGGCGTTGCTGAATAATCTCATGTGTTATAAACATCTTGGACTTAGGCTAAAATGCTATGCTGCACCTTACCACCCAAGTACGCTTGTAGTTTGGGAATTTTGTTCACTGACAATTGCCAGAAAACCTTTTTGATTCTGAAAATAGAGCTTATTTGAGCGTTTCTTCTATAACGTAACACAGCGCCATCGGACCGGACGACTCGGGCTGCCTCTGTGGCGCAACGGTGGCGCGTCTGACTCCAGATCAGAAAGTTGCGTGTTCAACTTCACGTCAGCGTCATGTACTTTGTTGATTCTTGTTATAGTGGGTGAACAGCATTCACTCATTCATGTTATGGGGCTGTTTCATACCTGTCACTCCGCAATCATGCGATCTGCCAAGAGGATTAGTTCAAATGCTCTAATACTCAACTGTTTGACAGTTTGGCCATTGCCCTCTGAGAGCTTTAGTTGTGAATGAAACTGCATATACACATGTATAACTCAAAAGTACAGCATGCGCTGGCCGGGAATCGAACCCGGGTCAACTGCTTGGAAGGCAGCTATGCTTACCACTATACCACCATCCCAAGGACACATGCTTTCGCAGTGCCGTGTCGCAAATCGGCGCCTGTAATTGATATCTAAAGTTCCATGCACACGGAACATGGTTTGAAGATTATTACTATCATAGAAACGCCTTTTTTTGCACGGTTTCGCTGGTCGCATTTCTTGTCCAACTGAGCAACAGGTAGGGTGGCCGAGTGGTCTAAGGCGCTGGATTTAGGTTCCAGTCTCTTCGGAGACGTGAGTTTAAATCCCACCGCTGCCAGTTCGCATGCCGAACGTCAAGAGCAGGGCTGTGTGATGTCTGTCGGCAGCGCTTCCGTTTGAGTTTAGCTTTCATAAAATACATATTCTAAATCTGGCCCTGGTCAAAAGCCAACCAGGGATTCTTTACTTCCGCCAAATGGCCTGCCAGCAGGGGCCCGTACGGGAACAACATGAACCACGTTGTTGGCAGGATTCGAACCTGGACGGGAAATTCCCAATGGATTTCTAGTCCATCGCATTAACCACTCGGCCACAACAACTCATTAGCTGCTTACGGGAACCTTTTCTTGTGCGTGTGTATGGGTTGTAGCCTTTTTTTCCTGCCGCCAAAAGTAGGAGGAGTTTTGAGGCCAAAGCGCATGCTTCTGAAATTCAGAGGGATGGCAATGTCAATCAAGAGTCCGCAGTTGAATACTTATTTACTTTGCAAAGATCGATCGATCGAAAGAAATCAAAAGCCATAGGCTTAAAAATGGGGCACTGGCAAAGTAAACAAAATCCCATCACACACTTGAGCAGAAGAAGCCATTACTCTCAGGATTTAAATCTACATGGGGAGACCCCAAAAGAACTCTTTGGCCTCATTAGTCATCCCTGTCAAGGCGTTGCTGAATAATCTCATGTGTTATAAACATCTTGGACTTAGGCTAAAATGCTATGCTGCACCTTACCACCCAAGTACGCTTGTAGTTTGGGAATTTTGTTCACTGACAATTGCCAGAAAACCTTTTTGATTCTGAAAATAGAGCTTATTTGAGCGTTTCTTCTATAACGTAACACAGCGCCATCGGAACCTTTTCTTGTGCGTGTGTATGGGTTGTAGCCTTTTTTTCCTGCCGCCAAAAGTAGGAGGAGTTTTGAGGCCAAAGCGCATGCTTCTAAAGTTCAGAGGGATGGCAATGTCAACCAAGAGTCCGTAGTTGAATACTTATTTACTTTGCAAAGATCGATCGATCGATCGAAAGAAATCAAAAGCCATAGGCTTAAAAATGGGGCACTGGCAAAGTAAACAAAATCCCATCACACTCTTGAGCAGAAGTAGCCATTACTCTCAGGATTTAAATCTACGTGGGGAGACCCCAAAAGAACTCTTTGGCCTCATTAGTCATCCCTGTCAAGGCGTTGCTGAATAATCTCATGTGTTATAAACATCTTGGACTTAGGCTAAAATGCTATGCTGCACCTTACCACCCAAGTACGCTTGTAGTTTGGGAATTTTGTTCACTGACAATTGCCAGAAAACCTTTTTGATTCTGAAAATAGAGCTTATTTGAGCGTTTCTTCTATAACGTAACACAGCGCCATCGGACCGGACGACTCGGGCTGCCTCTGTGGCGCAACGGTAGCGCGTCTGACTCCAGATCAGAAAGTTGCGTGTTCAACTTCACGTCAGCGTCATGTACTTTGTTGATTCTTGTTATAGTGGGTGAACAGCATTCACTCATTCATGTTATGGGGCTGTTTCATACCTGTCACTCCGCAATCATGCGATCTGCCAAGAGGATTAGTTCAAATGCTCTAATACTCAACTGTTTGACAGTTTGGCCATTGCCCTCTGAGAGCTTTAGTTGTGAATGAAACTGCATATACACATGTATAACTCAAAAGTACAGCATGCGCTGGCCGGGAATCGAACCCGGGTCAACTGCTTGGAAGGCAGCTATGCTTACCACTATACCACCATCCCAAGGACACATGCTTTCGCAGTGCCGTGTCGCAAATCGGCGCCTGTAATTGATATCTAAAGTTCCATGCACACGGAACATGGTTTGAAGATTATTACTATCATAGAAACGCCTTTTTTTGCACGGTTTCGCTGGTCGCATTTCTTGTCCAACTGAGCAACAGGTAGGGTGGCCGAGTGGTCTAAGGCGCTGGATTTAGGTTCCAGTCTCTTCGGAGACGTGAGTTTAAATCCCACCGCTGCCAGTTCGCATGCCGAACGTCAAGAGCAGGGCTGTGTGATGTCTGTCGGCAGCGCTTCCGTTTGAGTTTAGCTTTCATAAAATACATATTCTAAATCTGGCCCTGGTCAAAAGCCAACCAGGGATTCTTTACTTCCGCCAAATGGCCTGCCAGCAGGGGCCCGTACGGGAACAACATGAACCACGTTGTTGGCAGGATTCGAACCTGGACGGGAAATTCCCAATGGATTTCTAGTCCATCGCATTAACCACTCGGCCACAACAACTCATTAGCTGCTTACGGGAACCTTTTCTTGTGCGTGTGTATGGGTTGTAGCCTTTTTTTCCTGCCGCCAAAAGTAGGAGGAGTTTTGAGGCCAAAGCGCATGCTTCTGAAATTCAGAGGGATGGCAATGTCAATCAAGAGTCCGCAGTTGAATACTTATTTACTTTGCAAAGATCGATCGATCGAAAGAAATCAAAAGCCATAGGCTTAAAAATGGGGCACTGGCAAAGTAAACAAAATCCCATCACACACTTGAGCAGAAGAAGCCATTACTCTCAGGATTTAAATCTACATGGGGAGACCCCAAAAGAACTCTTTGGCCTCATTAGTCATCCCTGTCAAGGCGTTGCTGAATAATCTCATGTGTTATAAACATCTTGGACTTAGGCTAAAATGCTATGCTGCACCTTACCACCCAAGTACGCTTGTAGTTTGGGAATTTTGTTCACTGACAATTGCCAGAAAACCTTTTTGATTCTGAAAATAGAGCTTATTTGAGCGTTTCTTCTATAACGTAACACAGCGCCATCGGAACCTTTTCTTGTGCGTGTGTATGGGTTGTAGCCTTTTTTTCCTGCCGCCAAAAGTAGGAGGAGTTTTGAGGCCAAAGCGCATGCTTCTAAAGTTCAGAGGGATGGCAATGTCAACCAAGAGTCCGTAGTTGAATACTTATTTACTTTGCAAAGATCGATCGATCGATCGAAAGAAATCAAAAGCCATAGGCTTAAAAATGGGGCACTGGCAAAGTAAACAAAATCCCATCACACTCTTGAGCAGAAGTAGCCATTACTCTCAGGATTTAAATCTACGTGGGGAGACCCCAAAAGAACTCTTTGGCCTCATTAGTCATCCCTGTCAAGGCGTTGCTGAATAATCTCATGTGTTATAAACATCTTGGACTTAGGCTAAAATGCTATGCTGCACCTTACCACCCAAGTACGCTTGTAGTTTGGGAATTTTGTTCACTGACAATTGCCAGAAAACCTTTTTGATTCTGAAAATAGAGCTTATTTGAGCGTTTCTTCTATAACGTAACACAGCGCCATCGGACCGGACGACTCGGGCTGCCTCTGTGGCGCAACGGTAGCGCGTCTGACTCCAGATCAGAAAGTTGCGTGTTCAACTTCACGTCAGCGTCATGTACTTTGTTGATTCTTGTTATAGTGGGTGAACAGCATTCACTCATTCATGTTATGGGGCTGTTTCATACCTGTCACTCCGCAATCATGCGATCTGCCAAGAGGATTAGTTCAAATGCTCTAATACTCAACTGTTTGACAGTTTGGCCATTGCCCTCTGAGAGCTTTAGTTGTGAATGAAACTGCATATACACATGTATAACTCAAAAGTACAGCATGCGCTGGCCGGGAATCGAACCCGGGTCAACTGCTTGGAAGGCAGCTATGCTTACCACTATACCACCATCCCAAGGACACATGCTTTCGCAGTGCCGTGTCGCAAATCGGCGCCTGTAATTGATATCTAAAGTTCCATGCACACGGAACATGGTTTGAAGATTATTACTATCATAGAAACGCCTTTTTTTGCACGGTTTCGCTGGTCGCATTTCTTGTCCAACTGAGCAACAGGTAGGGTGGCCGAGTGGTCTAAGGCGCTGGATTTAGGTTCCAGTCTCTTCGGAGACGTGAGTTTAAATCCCACCGCTGCCAGTTCGCATGCCGAACGTCAAGAGCAGGGCTGTGTGATGTCTGTCGGCAGCGCTTCCGTTTGAGTTTAGCTTTCATAAAATACATATTCTAAATCTGGCCCTGGTCAAAAGCCAACCAGGGATTCTTTACTTCCGCCAAATGGCCTGCCAGCAGGGGCCCGTACGGGAACAACATGAACCACGTTGTTGGCAGGATTCGAACCTGGACGGGAAATTCCCAATGGATTTCTAGTCCATCGCATTAACCACTCGGCCACAACAACTCATTAGCTGCTTACGGGAACCTTTTCTTGTGCGTGTGTATGGGTTGTAGCCTTTTTTTCCTGCCGCCAAAAGTAGGAGGAGTTTTGAGGCCAAAGCGCATGCTTCTGAAATTCAGAGGGATGGCAATGTCAATCAAGAGTCCGCAGTTGAATACTTATTTACTTTGCAAAGATCGATCGATCGAAAGAAATCAAAAGCCATAGGCTTAAAAATGGGGCACTGGCAAAGTAAACAAAATCCCATCACACACTTGAGCAGAAGAAGCCATTACTCTCAGGATTTAAATCTACATGGGGAGACCCCAAAAGAACTCTTTGGCCTCATTAGTCATCCCTGTCAAGGCGTTGCTGAATAATCTCATGTGTTATAAACATCTTGGACTTAGGCTAAAATGCTATGCTGCACCTTACCACCCAAGTACGCTTGTAGTTTGGGAATTTTGTTCACTGACAATTGCCAGAAAACCTTTTTGATTCTGAAAATAGAGCTTATTTGAGCGTTTCTTCTATAACGTAACACAGCGCCATCGGAACCTTTTCTTGTGCGTGTGTATGGGTTGTAGCCTTTTTTTCCTGCCGCCAAAAGTAGGAGGAGTTTTGAGGCCAAAGCGCATGCTTCTAAAGTTCAGAGGGATGGCAATGTCAACCAAGAGTCCGTAGTTGAATACTTATTTACTTTGCAAAGATCGATCGATCGATCGAAAGAAATCAAAAGCCATAGGCTTAAAAATGGGGCACTGGCAAAGTAAACAAAATCCCATCACACTCTTGAGCAGAAGTAGCCATTACTCTCAGGATTTAAATCTACGTGGGGAGACCCCAAAAGAACTCTTTGGCCTCATTAGTCATCCCTGTCAAGGCGTTGCTGAATAATCTCATGTGTTATAAACATCTTGGACTTAGGCTAAAATGCTATGCTGCACCTTACCACCCAAGTACGCTTGTAGTTTGGGAATTTTGTTCACTGACAATTGCCAGAAAACCTTTTTGATTCTGAAAATAGAGCTTATTTGAGCGTTTCTTCTATAACGTAACACAGCGCATTCGGACCGGACCACTCGGGCTGCCTCTGTGGCGCAACGGTAGCGCGTCTGACTCCAGATCAGAAAGTTGCGTGTTCAACTTCACGTCAGCGTCATGTACTTTGTTGATTCTTGTTATAGTGGGTGAACAGCATTCACTCATTCATGTTATGGGGCTGTTTCATACCTGTCACTCCGCAATCATGCGATCTGCCAAGAGGATTAGTTCAAATGCTCTAATACTCAACTGTTTGACAGTTTGGCCATTGCCCTCTGAGAGCTTTAGTTGTGAATGAAACTGCATATACACATGTATAACTCAAAAGTACAGCATGCGCTGGCCGGGAATCGAACCCGGGTCAACTGCTTGGAAGGCAGCTATGCTTACCACTATACCACCATCCCAAGGACACATGCTTTCGCAGTGCCGTGTCGCAAATCGGCGCCTGTAATTAATATCTAAAGTTCCATGCACACGGAACATGGTTTGAAGATAATTACTATCATAGAAACGCCTTTTTTTGCACGGTTTCGCTGGTCGCATTTCTTGTCCAACTGAGCAACAGGTAGGGTGGCCGAGTGGTCTAAGGCGCTGGATTTAGGTTCCAGTCTCTTCGGAGACGTGAGTTTAAATCCCACCGCTGCCAGTTCGCATGCCGAACGTCAAGAGCAGGGCTGTGTGATGTCTGTCGGCAGCGCTTCCGTTTGAGTTTAGCTTTCATAAAATACATATTCTAAATCTGGCCCTGGTCAAAAGCCAACCAGGGATTCTTTACTTCCGCCAAATGGCCAGCCAGCAGTGGCCCGTACGGGAACAACATGAACCACATTGTTGGCAGGATTCGAACCTGCACGGGAAATTCCCAATGGATTTCTAGTCCATCGCATTAACCACTCGGCCACAACAACTCATTAGCTGCTTACGGGAACCTTTTCTTGTGCGTGTGTATGGGTTGTAGCCTTTTTTTCCTGCCGCCAAAAGTAGGAGGAGTTTTGAGGCCAAAGCGCATGCTTCTGAAATTCAGAGGGATGGCAATGTCAATCAAGAGTCCGCAGTTGAATACTTATTTACTTTGCAAAGATCGATCAATCGAAAGAAATCAAAAGCCATAGGCTTAAAAATGGGGCACTGGCAAAGTAAACAAAATCCCATCACACACTTGAGCAGAAGAAGCCATTACTCTCAGGATTTAAATCTACGTGGGGAGACCCCAAAAGAACTCTTTGGCCTCATTAGTCATCCCTGTCAAGGCGTTGCTGAATAATCTCATGTGTTATAAACATCTTGGACTTAGGCTAAAATGCTATGCTGCACCTTACCACCCAAGTACGCTTGTAGTTTGGGAATTTTGTTCACTGACAATTGCCAGAAAACCTTTTTGATTCTGAAAATAGAGCTTATTTGAGCGTTTCTTCTATAACGTAACACAGCGCCATCGGAACCTTTTCTTGTGCGTGTGTATGGGTTGTAGCCTTTTTTTCCTGCCGCCAAAAGTAGGAGGAGTTTTGAGGCCAAAGCGCATGCTTCTAAAGTTCAGAGGGATGGCAATGTCAACCAAGAGTCCGTAGTTGAATACTTATTTACTTTGCAAAGATCGATCGATCGATCGAAAGAAATCAAAAGCCATAGGCTTAAAAATGGGGCACTGGCAAAGTAAACAAAATCCCATCACACTCTTGAGCAGAAGAAGCCATTACTCTCAGGATTTAAATCTACGTGGGGAGACCCCAAAAGAACTCTTTGGCCTCATTAGTCATCCCTGTCAAGGCGTTGCTGAATAATCTCATGTGTTATAAACATCTTGGACTTAGGCTAAAATGCTATGCTGCACCTTACCACCCAAGTACGCTTGTAGTTTGGGAATTTTGTTCACTGACAATTGCCAGAAAACCTTTTTGATTCTGAAAATAGAGCTTATTTGAGCGTTTCTTCTATAACGTAACACAGCGCCATCGGACCGGACCACTCGGGCTGCCTCTGTGGCGCAACGGTAGCGCGTCTGACTCCAGATCAGAAAGTTGCGTGTTCAACTTCACGTCAGCGTCATGTACTTTGTTGATTCTTGTTATAGTGGGTGAACAGCATTCACTCATTCATGTTATGGGGCTGTTTCATACCTGTCACTCCGCAATCATGCGACCTGCCAAGAGGATTAGTTCAAATGCTCTAATACTCAACTGTTTGACAGTTTGGCCATTGCCCTCTGAGAGCTTTAGTTGTGAATGAAACTGCATATACACATGTATAACTCAAAAGTACAACATGCGATGGCCGGGAATCGAATCCCGGGTCAACTGCTTGGAAGGCAGCTATGCTTACCACTATACCACCATCCCAAGGACACATGCTTTCGCAGTGCCGTGTCGCAAATCGGCGCCTGTAATTGATATCTAAAGTTCCATGCACACGGAACATGGTTTGAAGATAATTACTATCATAGAAACGCCTTTTTTTGCACGGTTTCGCTGGTCGCATTTCTTGTCCAACTGAGCAACAGGTAGGGTGGCCGAGTGGTCTAAGGCGCTGGATTTAGGTTCCAGTCTCTTCGGAGACGTGAGTTTAAATCCCACCGCTGCCAGTTCGCATGCCGAACGTCAAGAGCAGGGCTGTGTGATGTCTGTCGGCAGCGCTTCCGTTTGAGTTTAGCTTTCATAAAATACATATTCTAAATCTGGCCCTGGTCAAAAGCCAACCAGGGATTCTTTACTTCCGCCAAATGGCCTGCCAGCAGGGGCCCGTACGGGAACAACATGAACCACGTTGTTGGCAGGATTCGAACCTGCACGGGAAATTCCCAATGGATTTCTAGTCCATCGCATTAACCACTCGGCCACAACAACTCATTAGCTGTTTAAGGGAACCTTTTCTTGTGCGTGTGTATGGGTTGTAGCCTTTTTTTCCTGCCGCCAAAAGTAGGAGGAGTTTTGAGGCCAAAGCGCATGCTTCTGAAATTCAGAGGGATGGCAATGTCAATCAAGAGTCCGCAGTTGAATACTTATTTACTTTGCAAAGATCGATCGATCGAAAGAAATCAAAAGCCATAGGCTTAAAAATGGGGCACTGGCAAAGTAAACAAAATCCCATCACACACTTGAGCAGAAGAAGCCATTACTCTCAGGATTTAAATCTACGTGGGGAGACCCCAAAAGAACTCTTTGGCCTCATTAGTCATCCCTGTCAAGGCGTTGCTGAATAATCTCATGTGTTATAAACATCTTGGACTTAGGCTAAAATGCTATGCTGCACCTTACCACCCAAGTACGCTTGTAGTTTGGGAATTTTGTTCACTGACAATTGCCAGAAAACCTTTTTGATTCTGAAAATAGAGCTTATTTGAGCGTTTCTTCTATAACGTAACACAGCGCCATCGGAACCTTTTCTTGTGCGTGTGTATGGGTTGTAGCCTTTTTTTCCTGCCGCCAAAAGTAGGAGGAGTTTTGAGGCCAAAGCGCATGCTTCTAAAGTTCAGAGGGATGGCAATGTCAACCAAGAGTCCGTAGTTGAATACTTATTTACTTTGCAAAGATCGATCGATCGATCGAAAGAAATCAAAAGCCATAGGCTTAAATATGGGGCACTGGCAAAGTAAACAAAATCCCATCACACTCTTGAGCAGAAGTAGCCATTACTCTCAGGATTTAAATCTACGTGGGGAGACCCCAAAAGAACTCTTTGGCCTCATTAGTCATCCCTGTCAAGGCGTTGCTGAATAATCTCATGTGTTATAAACATCTTGGACTTAGGCTAAAATGCTATGCTGCACCTTACCACCCAAGTACGCTTGTAGTTTGGGAATTTTGTTCACTGACAATTGCCAGAAAACCTTTTTGATTCTGAAAATAGAGCTTATTTGAGCGTTTCTTCTATAACGTAACAAAGCGCCATCGGACCGCACCACTCGGGCTGCCTCTGTGGCGCAACGGTAGCGCGTCTGACTCCAGATCAGAAAGTTGCGTGTTCAACTTCACGTCAGCGTCATGTACTTTGTTGATTCTTGTTATAGTGGGTGAACAGCATTCACTCATTCATGTTATGGGGCTGTTTCATACCTGTCACTCCGCAATCATGCGATCTGCCAAGAGGATTAGTTCAAATGCTCTAATACTCAACTGTTTGACAGTTTGGCCATTGCCCTCTGAGAGCTTTAGTTGTGAATGAAACTGCATATACACATGTATAACTCAAAAGTACAGCATGCGCTGGCCAGGAATCGAACCCGGGTCAACTGCTTGGAAGGCAGCTATGCTTACCACTATACCACCATCCCAAGGACACATGCTTTCGCAGTGCCGTGTCGCAAATCGGCGCCTGTAATTAATATCTAAAGTTCCATGCACACGGAACATGGTTTGAAGATAATTACTATCATAGAAACGCCTTTTTTTGCACGGTTTCGCTGGTCGCATTTCTTGTCCAACTGAGCAACAGGTAGGGTGGCCGAGTGGTCTAAGGCGCTGGATTTAGGTTCCAGTCTCTTCGGAGACGTGAGTTTAAATCCCACCGCTGCCAGTTCGCATGCCGAACGTCAAGAGCAGGGCTGTGTGATGTCTGTCGGCAGCGCTTCCGTTTGAGTTTAGCTTTCATAAAATACATATTCTAAATCTGGCCCTGGTCAAAAGCCAACCAGGGATTCTTTACTTCCGCCAAATGGCCTGCCAGCAGTGGCCCGTACGGGAACAACATGAACCACATTGTTGGCAGGATTCGAACCTGCACGGGAAATTCCCAATGGATTTCTAGTCCATCGCATTAACCACTCGGCCACAACAACTCATTAGCTGCTTACGGGAACCTTTTCTTGTGCGTGTGTATGGGTTGTAGCCTTTTTTTCCTGCCGCCAAAAGTAGGAGGAGTTTTGAGGCCAAAGCGCATGCTTCTGAAATTCAGAGGGATGGCAATGTCAATCAAGAGTCCGCAGTTGAATACTTATTTACTTTGCAAAGATCGATCGATCGAAAGAAATCAAAAGCCATAGGCTTAAAAATGGGGCACTGGCAAAGTAAACAAAATCCCATCACACACTTGAGCAGAAGAAGCCATTACTCTCAGGATTTAAATCTACGTGGGGAGACCCCAAAAGAACTCTTTGGCCTCATTAGTCATCCCTGTCAAGGCGTTGCTGAATAATCTCATGTGTTATAAACATCTTGGACTTAGGCTAAAATGCTATGCTGCACCTTACCACCCAAGTACGCTTGTAGTTTGGGAATTTTGTTCACTGACAATTGCCAGAAAACCTTTTTGATTCTGAAAATAGAGCTTATTTGAGCGTTTCTTCTATAACGTAACACAGCGCCATCGGAACCTTTTCTTGTGCGTGTGTATGGGTTGTAGCCTTTTTTTCCTGCCGCCAAAAGTAGGAGGAGTTTTGAGGCCAAAGCGCATGCTTCTAAAGTTCAGAGGGATGGCAATGTCAACCAAGAGTCCGTAGTTGAATACTTATTTACTTTGCAAAGATCGATCGATCGATCGAAAGAAATCAAAAGCCATAGGCTTAAAAATGGGGCACTGGCAAAGTAAACAAAATCCCATCACACTCTTGAGCAGAAGAAGCCATTACTCTCAGGATTTAAATCTACGTGGGGAGACCCCAAAAGAACTCTTTGGCCTCATTAGTCATCCCTGTCAAGGCGTTGCTGAATAATCTCATGTGTTATAAACATCTTGGACTTAGGCTAAAATGCTATGCTGCACCTTACCACCCAAGTACGCTTGTAGTTTGGGAATTTTGTTCACTGACAATTGCCAGAAAACCTTTTTGATTCTGAAAATAGAGCTTATTTGAGCGTTTCTTCTATAACGTAACACAGCGCCATCGGACCGGACGACTCGGGCTGCCTCTGTGGCGCAACGGTGGCGCGTCTGACTCCAGATCAGAAAGTTGCGTGTTCAACTTCACGTCAGCGTCATGTACTTTGTTGATTCTTGTTATAGTGGGTGAACAGCATTCACTCATTCATGTTATGGGGCTGTTTCATACCTGTCACTCCGCAATCATGCGATCTGCCAAGAGGATTAGTTCAAATGCTCTAATACTCAACTGTTTGACAGTTTGGCCATTGCCCTCTGAGAGCTTTAGTTGTGAATGAAACTGCATATACACATGTATAACTCAAAAGTACAGCATGCGCTGGCCGGGAATCGAACCCGGGTCAACTGCTTGGAAGGCAGCTATGCTTACCACTATACCACCATCCCAAGAACACATGCTTTCGCAGTGCCGTGTCGCAAATCGGCGCCTGTAATTGATATCTAAAGTTCCATGCACACGGAACATGGTTTGAAGATTATTACTATCATAGAAACGCCTTTTTTTGCACGGTTTCGCTGGTCGCATTTCTTGTCCAACTGAGCAACAGGTAGGGTGGCCGAGTGGTCTAAGGCGCTGGATTTAGGTTCCAGTCTCTTCGGAGACGTGAGTTTAAATCCCACCGCTGCCAGTTCGCATGCCGAACGTCAAGAGCAGGGCTGTGTGATGTCTGTCGGCAGCGCTTCCGTTTGAGTTTAGCTTTCATAAAATACATATTCTAAATCTGGCCCTGGTCAAAAGCCAACCAGGGATTCTTTACTTCCGCCAAATGGCCTGCCAGCAGGGGCCCGTACGGGAACAACATGAACCACGTTGTTGGCAGGATTCGAACCTGGACGGGAAATTCCCAATGGATTTCTAGTCCATCGCATTAACCACTCGGCCACAACAACTCATTAGCTGCTTACGGGAACCTTTTCTTGTGCGTGTGTATGGGTTGTAGCCTTTTTTTCCTGCCGCCAAAAGTAGGAGGAGTTTTGAGGCCAAAGCGCATGCTTCTGAAATTCAGAGGGATGGCAATGTCAATCAAGAGTCCGCAGTTGAATACTTATTTACTTTGCAAAGATCGATCGATCGAAAGAAATCAAAAGCCATAGGCTTAAAAATGGGGCACTGGCAAAGTAAACAAAATCCCATCACACACTTGAGCAGAAGAAGCCATTACTCTCAGGATTTAAATCTACATGGGGAGACCCCAAAAGAACTCTTTGGCCTCATTAGTCATCCCTGTCAAGGCGTTGCTGAATAATCTCATGTGTTATAAACATCTTGGACTTAGGCTAAAATGCTATGCTGCACCTTACCACCCAAGTACGCTTGTAGTTTGGGAATTTTGTTCACTGACAATTGCCAGAAAACCTTTTTGATTCTGAAAATAGAGCTTATTTGAGCGTTTCTTCTATAACGTAACACAGCGCCATCGGAACCTTTTCTTGTGCGTGTGTATGGGTTGTAGCCTTTTTTTCCTGCCGCCAAAAGTAGGAGGAGTTTTGAGGCCAAAGCGCATGCTTCTAAAGTTCAGAGGGATGGCAATGTCAACCAAGAGTCCGTAGTTGAATACTTATTTACTTTGCAAAGATCGATCGATCGATCGATAGAAATCAAAAGCCATAGGCTTAAAAATGGGGCACTGGCAAAGTAAACAAAATCCCATCACACTCTTGAGCAGAAGTAGCCATTACTCTCAGGATTTAAATCTACGTGGGGAGACCCCAAAAGAACTCTTTGGCCTCATTAGTCATCCCTGTCAAGGCGTTGCTGAATAATCTCATGTGTTATAAACATCTTGGACTTAGGCTAAAATGCTATGCTGCACCTTACCACCCAAGTACGCTTGTAGTTTGGGAATTTTGTTCACTGACAATTGCCAGAAAACCTTTTTGATTCTGAAAATAGAGCTTATTTGAGCGTTTCTTCTATAACGTAACACAGCGCCATCGGACCGGACGACTCGGGCTGCCTCTGTGGCGCAACGGTAGCGCGTCTGACTCCAGATCAGAAAGTTGCGTGTTCAACTTCACGTCAGCGTCATGTACTTTGTTGATTCTTGTTATAGTGGGTGAACAGCATTCACTCATTCATGTTATGGGGCTGTTTCATACCTGTCACTCCGCAATCATGCGATCTGCCAAGAGGATTAGTTCAAATGCTCTAATACTCAACTGTTTGACAGTTTGGCCATTGCCCTCTGAGAGCTTTAGTTGTGAATGAAACTGCATATACACATGTATAACTCAAAAGTACAGCATGCGCTGGCCGGGAATCGAACCCGGGTCAACTGCTTGGAAGGCAGCTATGCTTACCACTATACCACCATCCCAAGGACACATGCTTTCGCAGTGCCGTGTCGCAAATCGGCGCCTGTAATTGATATCTAAAGTTCCATGCACACGGAACATGGTTTGAAGATTATTACTATCATAGAAACGCCTTTTTTTGCACGGTTTCGCTGGTCGCATTTCTTGTCCAACTGAGCAACAGGTAGGGTGGCCGAGTGGTCTAAGGCGCTGGATTTAGGTTCCAGTCTCTTCGGAGACGTGAGTTTAAATCCCACCGCTGCCAGTTCGCATGCCGAACGTCAAGAGCAGGGCTGTGTGATGTCTGTCGGCAGCGCTTCCGTTTGAGTTTAGCTTTCATAAAATACATATTCTAAATCTGGCCCTGGTCAAAAGCCAACCAGGGATTCTTTACTTCCGCCAAATGGCCTGCCAGCAGGGGCCCGTACGGGAACAACATGAACCACGTTGTTGGCAGGATTCGAACCTGGACGGGAAATTCCCAATGGATTTCTAGTCCATCGCATTAACCACTCGGCCACAACAACTCATTAGCTGCTTACGGGAACCTTTTCTTGTGCGTGTGTATGGGTTGTAGCCTTTTTTTCCTGCCGCCAAAAGTAGGAGGAGTTTTGAGGCCAAAGCGCATGCTTCTGAAATTCAGAGGGATGGCAATGTCAATCAAGAGTCCGCAGTTGAATACTTATTTACTTTGCAAAGATCGATCGATCGAAAGAAATCAAAAGCCATAGGCTTAAAAATGGGGCACTGGCAAAGTAAACAAAATCCCATCACACACTTGAGCAGAAGAAGCCATTACTCTCAGGATTTAAATCTACATGGGGAGACCCCAAAAGAACTCTTTGGCCTCATTAGTCATCCCTGTCAAGGCGTTGCTGAATAATCTCATGTGTTATAAACATCTTGGACTTAGGCTAAAATGCTATGCTGCACCTTACCACCCAAGTACGCTTGTAGTTTGGGAATTTTGTTCACTGACAATTGCCAGAAAACCTTTTTGATTCTGAAAATAGAGCTTATTTGAGCGTTTCTTCTATAACGTAACACAGCGCCATCGGAACCTTTTCTTGTGCGTGTGTATGGGTTGTAGCCTTTTTTTCCTGCCGCCAAAAGTAGGAGGAGTTTTGAGGCCAAAGCGCATGCTTCTAAAGTTCAGAGGGATGGCAATGTCAACCAAGAGTCCGTAGTTGAATACTTATTTACTTTGCAAAGATCGATCGATCGATCGAAAGAAATCAAAAGCCATAGGCTTAAAAATGGGGCACTGGCAAAGTAAACAAAATCCCATCACACTCTTGAGCAGAAGTAGCCATTACTCTCAGGATTTAAATCTACGTGGGGAGACCCCAAAAGAACTCTTTGGCCTCATTAGTCATCCCTGTCAAGGCGTTGCTGAATAATCTCATGTGTTATAAACATCTTGGACTTAGGCTAAAATGCTATGCTGCACCTTACCACCCAAGTACGCTTGTAGTTTGGGAATTTTGTTCACTGACAATTGCCAGAAAACCTTTTTGATTCTGAAAATAGAGCTTATTTGAGCGTTTCTTCTATAACGTAACACAGCGCATTCGGACCGGACCACTCGGGCTGCCTCTGTGGCGCAACGGTAGCGCGTCTGACTCCAGATCAGAAAGTTGCGTGTTCAACTTCACGTCAGCGTCATGTACTTTGTTGATTCTTGTTATAGTGGGTGAACAGCATTCACTCATTCATGTTATGGGGCTGTTTCATACCTGTCACTCCGCAATCATGCGATCTGCCAAGAGGATTAGTTCAAATGCTCTAATACTCAACTGTTTGACAGTTTGGCCATTGCCCTCTGAGAGCTTTAGTTGTGAATGAAACTGCATATACACATGTATAACTCAAAAGTACAGCATGCGCTGGCCGGGAATCGAACCCGGGTCAACTGCTTGGAAGGCAGCTATGCTTACCACTATACCACCATCCCAAGGACACATGCTTTCGCAGTGCCGTGTCGCAAATCGGCGCCTGTAATTGATATCTAAAGTTCCATGCACACGGAACATGGTTTGAAGATTATTACTATCATAGAAACGCCTTTTTTTGCACGGTTTCGCTGGTCGCATTTCTTGTCCAACTGAGCAACAGGTAGGGTGGCCGAGTGGTCTAAGGCGCTGGATTTAGGTTCCAGTCTCTTCGGAGACGTGAGTTTAAATCCCACCGCTGCCAGTTCGCATGCCGAACGTCAAGAGCAGGGCTGTGTGATGTCTGTCGGCAGCGCTTCCGTTTGAGTTTAGCTTTCATAAAATACATATTCTAAATCTGGCCCTGGTCAAAAGCCAACCAGGGATTCTTTACTTCCGCCAAATGGCCTGCCAGCAGGGGCCCGTACGGGAACAACATGAACCACGTTGTTGGCAGGATTCGAACCTGGACGGGAAATTCCCAATGGATTTCTAGTCCATCGCATTAACCACTCGGCCACAACAACTCATTAGCTGCTTACGGGAACCTTTTCTTGTGCGTGTGTATGGGTTGTAGCCTTTTTTTCCTGCCGCCAAAAGTAGGAGGAGTTTTGAGGCCAAAGCGCATGCTTCTGAAATTCAGAGGGATGGCAATGTCAATCAAGAGTCCGCAGTTGAATACTTATTTACTTTGCAAAGATCGATCAATCGAAAGAAATCAAAAGCCATAGGCTTAAAAATGGGGCACTGGCAAAGTAAACAAAATCCCATCACACACTTGAGCAGAAGAAGCCATTACTCTCAGGATTTAAATCTACGTGGGGAGACCCCAAAAGAACTCTTTGGCCTCATTAGTCATCCCTGTCAAGGCGTTGCTGAATAATCTCATGTGTTATAAACATCTTGGACTTAGGCTAAAATGCTATGCTGCACCTTACCACCCAAGTACGCTTGTAGTTTGGGAATTTTGTTCACTGACAATTGCCAGAAAACCTTTTTGATTCTGAAAATAGAGCTTATTTGAGCGTTTCTTCTATAACGTAACACAGCGCCATCGGAACCTTTTCTTGTGCGTGTGTATGGGTTGTAGCCTTTTTTTCCTGCCGCCAAAAGTAGGAGGAGTTTTGAGGCCAAAGCGCATGCTTCTAAAGTTCAGAGGGATGGCAATGTCAACCAAGAGTCCGTAGTTGAATACTTATTTACTTTGCAAAGATCGATCGATCGATCGAAAGAAATCAAAAGCCATAGGCTTAAAAATGGGGCACTGGCAAAGTAAACAAAATCCCATCACACTCTTGAGCAGAAGAAGCCATTACTCTCAGGATTTAAATCTACGTGGGGAGACCCCAAAAGAACTCTTTGGCCTCATTAGTCATCCCTGTCAAGGCGTTGCTGAATAATCTCATGTGTTATAAACATCTTGGACTTAGGCTAAAATGCTATGCTGCACCTTACCACCCAAGTACGCTTGTAGTTTGGGAATTTTGTTCACTGACAATTGCCAGAAAACCTTTTTGATTCTGAAAATAGAGCTTATTTGAGCGTTTCTTCTATAACGTAACACAGCGCCATCGGACCGGACCACTCGGGCTGCCTCTGTGGCGCAACGGTAGCGCGTCTGACTCCAGATCAGAAAGTTGCGTGTTCAACTTCACGTCAGCGTCATGTACTTTGTTGATTCTTGTTATAGTGGGTGAACAGCATTCACTCATTCATGTTATGGGGCTGTTTCATACCTGTCACTCCGCAATCATGCGACCTGCCAAGAGGATTAGTTCAAATGCTCTAATACTCAACTGTTTGACAGTTTGGCCATTGCCCTCTGAGAGCTTTAGTTGTGAATGAAACTGCATATACACATGTATAACTCAAAAGTACAACATGCGATGGCCGGGAATCGAATCCCGGGTCAACTGCTTGGAAGGCAGCTATGCTTACCACTATACCACCATCCCAAGGACACATGCTTTCGCAGTGCCGTGTCGCAAATCGGCGCCTGTAATTGATATCTAAAGTTCCATGCACACGGAACATGGTTTGAAGATAATTACTATCATAGAAACGCCTTTTTTTGCACAGTTTCGCTGGTCGCATTTCTTGTCCAACTGAGCAACAGGTAGGGTGGCCGAGTGGTCTAAGGCGCTGGATTTAGGTTCCAGTCTCTTCGGAGACGTGAGTTTAAATCCCACCGCTGCCAGTTCGCATGCCGAACGTCAAGAGCAGGGCTGTGTGATGTCTGTCGGCAGCGCTTCCGTTTGAGTTTAGCTTTCATAAAATACATATTCTAAATCTGGCCCTGGTCAAAAGCCAACCAGGGATTCTTTACTTCCGCCAAATGGCCTGCCAGCAGGGGCCCGTACGGGAACAACATGAACCACGTTGTTGGCAGGATTCGAACCTGCACGGGAAATTCCCAATGGATTTCTAGTCCATCGCATTAACCACTCGGCCACAACAACACATTAGCTGCTTACGGGAACCTTTTCTTGTGCGTGTGTATGGGTTGTAGCCTTTTTTTCCTGCCGCCAAAAGTAGGAGGAGTTTTGAGGCCAAAGCGCATGCTTCTAAAGTTCAGAGGGATGGCAATGTCAACCAAGAGTCCGTAGTTGAATACTTATTTACTTTGCAAAGATCGATCGATCGATCGAAAGAAATCAAAAGCCATAGGCTTAAAAATGGGGCACTGGCAAAGTAAACAAAATCCCATCACACTCTTGAGCAGAAGTAGCCATTACTCTCAGGATTTAAATCTACGTGGGGAGACCCCAAAAGAACTCTTTGGCCTCATTAGTCATCCCTGTCAAGGCGTTGCTGAATAATCTCATGTGTTATAAACATCTTGGACTTAGGCTAAAATGCTATGCTGCACCTTACCACCCAAGTACGCTTGTAGTTTGGGAATTTTGTTCACTGACAATTGCCAGAAAACCTTTTTGATTCTGAAAATAGAGCTTATTTGAGCGTTTCTTCTATAACGTAACACAGCGCCATCGGAACCTTTTCTTGTGCGTGTGTATGGGTTGTAGCCTTTTTTTCCTGCCGCCAAAAGTAGGAGGAGTTTTGAGGCCAAAGCGCATGCTTCTAAAGTTCAGAGGGATGGCAATGTCAACCAAGAGTCCGTAGTTGAATACTTATTTACTTTGCAAAGATCGATCGATCGATCGAAAGAAATCAAAAGCCATAGGCTTAAAAATGGGGCACTGGCAAAGTAAACAAAATCCCATCACACTCTTGAGCAGAAGTAGCCATTACTCTCAGGATTTAAATCTACGTGGGGAGACCCCAAAAGAACTCTTTGGCCTCATTAGTCATCCCTGTCAAGGCGTTGCTGAATAATCTCATGTGTTATAAACATCTTGGACTTAGGCTAAAATGCTATGCTGCACCTTACCACCCAAGTACGCTTGTAGTTTGGGAATTTTGTTCACTGACAATTGCCAGAAAACCTTTTTGATTCTGAAAATAGAGCTTATTTGAGCGTTTCTTCTATAACGTAACACAGCGCCATCGGACCGGACGACTCGGGCTGCCTCTGTGGCGCAACGGTAGCGCGTCTGACTCCAGATCAGAAAGTTGCGTGTTCAACTTCACGTCAGCGTTATGTACTTTGTTGATTCTTGTTATAGTGGGTGAACAGCATTCACTCATTCATGTTATGGAGCTGTTTCATACCTGTCACTCCGCAATCATGCGATCTGCCAAGAGGATTAGTTCAAATGCTCTAATACTCAACTGTTTGACAGTTTGGCCATTGCCCTCTGAGAGCTTTAGTTGTGAATGAAACTGCATATACACATGTATAACTCAAAAGTACAGCATGCGCTGGCCGGGAATCGAACCCGGGTCAACTGCTTGGAAGGCAGCTATGCTTACCACTATACCACCATCCCAAGGACACATGCTTTCGCAGTGCCGTGTCGCAAATCAGCGCCTGTAATTGATATCTAAAGTTCCATGCACACGGAACATGGTTTGAAGATAATTACTATCATAGAAACGCCTTTTTTTGCACGGTTTCGCTGGTCGCATTTCTTGTCCAACTGAGCAACAGGTAGGGTGGCCGAGTGGTCTAAGGCGCTGGATTTAGGTTCCAGTCTCTTCGGAGACGTGAGTTTAAATCCCACCGCTGCCAGTTCGCATGCCGAACGTCAAGAGCAGGGCTGTGTGATGTCTGTCGGCAGCGCTTCCGTTTGAGTTTAGCTTTCATAAAATACATATTCTAAATCTGGCCCTGGTCAAAAGCCAACCAGGGATTCTTTACTTCCGCCAAATGGCCTGCCAGCAGGGGCCCGTACGGGAACAACATGAACCACGTTGTTGGCAGGATTCGAACCTGCACGGGAAATTCCCAATGGATTTCTAGTCCATCGCATTAACCACTCGGCCACAACAACTCATTAGCTGCTTACGGGAACCTTTTCTTGTGCGTGTGTATGGGTTGTAGCCTTTTTTTCCTGCCGCCAAAAGTAGGAGGAGTTTTGAGGCCAAAGCGCATGCTTCTGAAATTCAGAGGGATGGCAATGTCAATCAAGAGTCCGCAGTTGAATACTTATTTACTTTGCAAAGATCGATCGATCGAAAGAAATCAAAAGCCATAGGCTTAAAAATGGGGCACTGGCAAAGTAAACAAAATCCCATCACACTCTTGAGCAGAAGAAGCCATTACTCTCAGGATTTAAATCTACGTGGGGAGACCCCAAAAGAACTCTTTGGCCTCATTAGTCATCCCTGTCAAGGCGTTGCTGAATAATCTCATGTGTTATAAACATCTTGGACTTAGGCTAAAATGCTATGCTGCACCTTACCACCCAAGTACGCTTGTAGTTTGGGAATTTTGTTCACTGACAATTGCCAGAAAACCTTTTTGATTCTGAAAATAGAGCTTATTTGAGCGTTTCTTCTATAACGTAACACAGCGCCATCGGACCGGACGACTCGGGCTGCCTCTGTGGCGCAACGGTAGCGCGTCTGACTCCAGATCAGAAAGTTGCGTGTTCAACTTCACGTCAGCGTCATGTACTTTGTTGATTCTTGTTATAGTGGGTGAACAGCATTCACTCATTCATGTTATGGGGCTGTTTCATACCTGTCACTCCGCAATCATGCGATCTGCCAAGAGGATTAGTTCAAATGCTCTAATACTCAACTGTTTGACAGTTTGGCCATTGCCCTCTGAGAGCTTTAGTTGTGAATGAAACTGCATATACACATGTATAACTCAAAAGTACAGCATGCGCTGGCCGGGAATCGAACCCGGGTCAACTGCTTGGAAAGCAGCTATGCTTACCACTATACCACCATCCCAAGGACACATGCTTTCGCAGTGCCGTGTCGCAAATCGGCGCCTGTAATTGATATCTAAAGTTCCATGCACACAGAACATGGTTTGAAGATAATTACTATCATAGAAACGCCTTTTTTTGCACGGTTTCGCTGGTCGCATTTCTTGTCCAACTGAGCAACAGGTAGGGTGGCCGAGTGGTCTAAGGCGCTGGATTTAGGTTCCAGTCTCTTCGGAGACGTGAGTTTAAATCCCACCGCTGCCAGTTCGCATGCCGAATGTGAAGAGCAGGGCTGTGTGATGTCTGTCGGCAGCGCTTCCGTTTGAGTTTAGCTTTCATAAAATACATATTCTAAATCTGGCCCTGGTCAAAAGCCAACCAGGGATTCTTTACTTCCGCCAAATGGCCTGCCAGCAGGGGCCCGTACGGGAACAACATGAACCACGTTGTTGGCAGGATTCGAACCTGCACGGGAAATTCCCAATGGATTTCTAGTCCATCGCATTAACCACTCGGCCACAACAACACATTAGCTGCTTACGGGAACCTTTTCTTGTGCGTGTGTATGGGTTGTAGCCTTTTTTTCCTGCCGCCAAAAGTAGGAGGAGTTTTGAGGCCAAAGCGCATGCTTCTAAAGTTCAGAGGGATGGCAATGTCAACCAAGAGTCCGTAGTTGAATACTTATTTACTTTGCAAAGATCGATCGATCGATCGAAAGAAATCAAAAGCCATAGGCTTAAAAATGGGGCACTGGCAAAGTAAACAAAATCCCATCACACTCTTGAGCAGAAGTAGCCATTACTCTCAGGATTTAAATCTACGTGGGGAGACCCCAAAAGAACTCTTTGGCCTCATTAGTCATCCCTGTCAAGGCGTTGCTGAATAATCTCATGTGTTATAAACATCTTGGACTTAGGCTAAAATGCTATGCTGCACCTTACCACCCAAGTACGCTTGTAGTTTGGGAATTTTGTTCACTGACAATTGCCAGAAAACCTTTTTGATTCTGAAAATAGAGCTTATTTGAGCGTTTCTTCTATAACGTAACACAGCGCCATCGGAACCTTTTCTTGTGCGTGTGTATGGGTTGTAGCCTTTTTTTCCTGCCGCCAAAAGTAGGAGGAGTTTTGAGGCCAAAGCGCATGCTTCTAAAGTTCAGAGGGATGGCAATGTCAACCAAGAGTCCGTAGTTGAATACTTATTTACTTTGCAAAGATCGATCGATCGATCGAAAGAAATCAAAAGCCATAGGCTTAAAAATGGGGCACTGGCAAAGTAAACAAAATCCCATCACACTCTTGAGCAGAAGTAGCCATTACTCTCAGGATTTAAATCTACGTGGGGAGACCCCAAAAGAACTCTTTGGCCTCATTAGTCATCCCTGTCAAGGCGTTGCTGAATAATCTCATGTGTTATAAACATCTTGGACTTAGGCTAAAATGCTATGCTGCACCTTACCACCCAAGTACGCTTGTAGTTTGGGAATTTTGTTCACTGACAATTGCCAGAAAACCTTTTTGATTCTGAAAATAGAGCTTATTTGAGCGTTTCTTCTATAACGTAACACAGCGCCATCGGACCGGACGACTCGGGCTGCCTCTGTGGCGCAACGGTAGCGCGTCTGACTCCAGATCAGAAAGTTGCGTGTTCAACTTCACGTCAGCGTTATGTACTTTGTTGATTCTTGTTATAGTGGGTGAACAGCATTCACTCATTCATGTTATGGAGCTGTTTCATACCTGTCACTCCGCAATCATGCGATCTGCCAAGAGGATTAGTTCAAATGCTCTAATACTCAACTGTTTGACAGTTTGGCCATTGCCCTCTGAGAGCTTTAGTTGTGAATGAAACTGCATATACACATGTATAACTCAAAAGTACAGCATGCGCTGGCCGGGAATCGAACCCGGGTCAACTGCTTGGAAGGCAGCTATGCTTACCACTATACCACCATCCCAAGGACACATGCTTTCGCAGTGCCGTGTCGCAAATCAGCGCCTGTAATTGATATCTAAAGTTCCATGCACACGGAACATGGTTTGAAGATAATTACTATCATAGAAACGCCTTTTTTTGCACGGTTTCGCTGGTCGCATTTCTTGTCCAACTGAGCAACAGGTAGGGTGGCCGAGTGGTCTAAGGCGCTGGATTTAGGTTCCAGTCTCTTCGGAGACGTGAGTTTAAATCCCACCGCTGCCAGTTCGCATGCCGAACGTCAAGAGCAGGGCTGTGTGATGTCTGTCGGCAGCGCTTCCGTTTGAGTTTAGCTTTCATAAAATACATATTCTAAATCTGGCCCTGGTCAAAAGCCAACCAGGGATTCTTTACTTCCGCCAAATGGCCTGCCAGCAGGGGCCCGTACGGGAACAACATGAACCACGTTGTTGGCAGGATTCGAACCTGCACGGGAAATTCCCAATGGATTTCTAGTCCATCGCATTAACCACTCGGCCACAACAACTCATTAGCTGCTTACGGGAACCTTTTCTTGTGCGTGTGTATGGGTTGTAGCCTTTTTTTCCTGCCGCCAAAAGTAGGAGGAGTTTTGAGGCCAAAGCGCATGCTTCTGAAATTCAGAGGGATGGCAATGTCAATCAAGAGTCCGCAGTTGAATACTTATTTACTTTGCAAAGATCGATCGATCGAAAGAAATCAAAAGCCATAGGCTTAAAAATGGGGCACTGGCAAAGTAAACAAAATCCCATCACACTCTTGAGCAGAAGAAGCCATTACTCTCAGGATTTAAATCTACGTGGGGAGACCCCAAAAGAACTCTTTGGCCTCATTAGTCATCCCTGTCAAGGCGTTGCTGAATAATCTCATGTGTTATAAACATCTTGGACTTAGGCTAAAATGCTATGCTGCACCTTACCACCCAAGTACGCTTGTAGTTTGGGAATTTTGTTCACTGACAATTGCCAGAAAACCTTTTTGATTCTGAAAATAGAGCTTATTTGAGCGTTTCTTCTATAACGTAACACAGCGCCATCGGACCGGACGACTCGGGCTGCCTCTGTGGCGCAACGGTAGCGCGTCTGACTCCAGATCAGAAAGTTGCGTGTTCAACTTCACGTCAGCGTCATGTACTTTGTTGATTCTTGTTATAGTGGGTGAACAGCATTCACTCATTCATGTTATGGGGCTGTTTCATACCTGTCACTCCGCAATCATGCGATCTGCCAAGAGGATTAGTTCAAATGCTCTAATACTCAACTGTTTGACAGTTTGGCCATTGCCCTCTGAGAGCTTTAGTTGTGAATGAAACTGCATATACACATGTATAACTCAAAAGTACAGCATGCGCTGGCCGGGAATCGAACCCGGGTCAACTGCTTGGAAAGCAGCTATGCTTACCACTATACCACCATCCCAAGGACACATGCTTTCGCAGTGCCGTGTCGCAAATCGGCGCCTGTAATTGATATCTAAAGTTCCATGCACACAGAACATGGTTTGAAGATAATTACTATCATAGAAACGCCTTTTTTTGCACGGTTTCGCTGGTCGCATTTCTTGTCCAACTGAGCAACAGGTAGGGTGGCCGAGTGGTCTAAGGCGCTGGATTTAGGTTCCAGTCTCTTCGGAGACGTGAGTTTAAATCCCACCGCTGCCAGTTCGCATGCCGAATGTGAAGAGCAGGGCTGTGTGATGTCTGTCGGCAGCGCTTCCGTTTGAGTTTAGCTTTCATAAAATACATATTCTAAATCTGGCCCTGGTCAAAAGCCAACCAGGGATTCTTTACTTCCGCCAAATGGCCTGCCAGCAGGGGCCCGTACGGGAACAACATGAACCACGTTGTTGGCAGGATTCGAACCTGCACGGGAAATTCCCAATGGATTTCTAGTCCATCGCATTAACCACTCGGCCACAACAACTCATTAGCTGCTTACGGGAACCTTTTCTTGTGCGTGTGTATGGGTTGTAGCCTTTTTTTCCTGCCGCCAAAAGTAGGAGGAGTTTTGAGGCCAAAGCGCATGCTTCTGAAATTCAGAGGGATGGCAATGTCAATCAAGAGTCCGCAGTTGAATACTTATTTACTTTGCAAAGATCGATCGATCGAAAGAAATCAAAAGCCATAGGCTTAAAAATGGGGCACTGGCAAAGTAAACAAAATCCCATCACACACTTGAGCAGAAGAAGCCATTACTCTCAGGATTTAAATCTACGTGGGGAGACCCCAAAAGAACTCTTTGGCCTCATTAGTCATCCCTGTCAAGGCGTTGCTGAATAATCTCATGTGTTATAAACATCTTGGACTTAGGCTAAAATGCTATGCTGCACCTTACCACCCAAGTACGCTTGTAGTTTGGGAATTTTGTTCACTGACAATTGCCAGAAAACCTTTTTGATTCTGAAAATAGAGCTTATTTGAGCGTTTCTTCTATAACGTAACACAGCGCCATCGGACCGGACGACTCGGGCTGCCTCTGTGGCGCAACGGTAGCGCGTCTGACTCCAGATCAGAAAGTTGCGTGTTCAACTTCACGTCAGCGTCATGTACTTTGTTGATTCTTGTTATAGTGGGTGAACAGCATTCACTCATTCATGTTATGGGGCTGTTTCATACCTGTCACTCCGCAATCATGCGATCTGCCAAGAGGATTAGTTCAAATGCTCTAATACTCAACTGTTTGACAGTTTGGCCATTGCCCTCTGAGAGCTTTAGTTGTGAATGAAACTGCATATACACATGTATAACTCAAAAGTACAGCATGCGCTGGCCGGGAATCGAACCCGGGTCAACTGCTTGGAAAGCAGCTATGCTTACCACTATACCACCATCCCAAGGACACATGCTTTCGCAGTGCCGTGTCGCAAATCGGCGCCTGTAATTGATATCTAAAGTTCCATGCACACAGAACATGGTTTGAAGATAATTACTATCATAGAAACGCCTTTTTTTGCACGGTTTCGCTGGTCGCATTTCTTGTCCAACTGAGCAACAGGTAGGGTGGCCGAGTGGTCTAAGGCGCTGGATTTAGGTTCCAGTCTCTTCGGAGACGTGAGTTTAAATCCCACCGCTGCCAGTTCGCATGCCGAATGTGAAGAGCAGGGCTGTGTGATGTCTGTCGGCAGCGCTTCCGTTTGAGTTTAGCTTTCATAAAATACATATTCTAAATCTGGCCCTGGTCAAAAGCCAACCAGGGATTCTTTACTTCCGCCAAATGGCCTGCCAGCAGGGGCCCGTACGGGAACAACATGAACCACGTTGTTGGCAGGATTCGAACCTGCACGGGAAATTCCCAATGGATTTCTAGTCCATCGCATTAACCACTCGGCCACAACAACTCATTAGCTGCTTACGGGAACCTTTTCTTGTGCGTGTGTATGGGTTGTAGCCTTTTTTTCCTGCCGCCAAAAGTAGGAGGAGTTTTGAGGCCAAAGCGCATGCTTCTGAAATTCAGAGGGATGGCAATGTCAATCAAGAGTCCGCAGTTGAATACTTATTTACTTTGCAAAGATCGATCGATCGAAAGAAATCAAAAGCCATAGGCTTAAAAATGGGGCACTGGCAAAGTAAACAAAATCCCATCACACACTTGAGCAGAAGAAGCCATTACTCTCAGGATTTAAATCTACGTGGGGAGACCCCAAAAGAACTCTTTGGCCTCATTAGTCATCCCTGTCAAGGCGTTGCTGAATAATCTCATGTGTTATAAACATCTTGGACTTAGGCTAAAATGCTATGCTGCACCTTACCACCCAAGTACGCTTGTAGTTTGGGAATTTTGTTCACTGACAATTGCCAGAAAACCTTTTTGATTCTGAAAATAGAGCTTATTTGAGCGTTTCTTCTATAACGTAACACAGCGCCATCGGAACCTTTTCTTGTGCGTGTGTATGGGTTGTAGCCTTTTTTTCCTGCCGCCAAAAGTAGGAGGAGTTTTGAGGCCAAAGCGCATGCTTCTAAAGTTCAGAGGGATGGCAATGTCAACCAAGAGTCCGTAGTTGAATACTTATTTACTTTGCAAAGATCGATCGATCGATCGAAAGAAATCAAAAGCCATAGGCTTAAAAATGGGGCACTGGCAAAGTAAACAAAATCCCATCACACTCTTGAGCAGAAGTAGCCATTACTCTCAGGATTTAAATCTACGTGGGGAGACCCCAAAAGAACTCTTTGGCCTCATTAGTCATCCCTGTCAAGGCGTTGCTGAATAATCTCATGTGTTATAAACATCTTGGACTTAGGCTAAAATGCTATGCTGCACCTTACCACCCAAGTACGCTTGTAGTTTGGGAATTTTGTTCACTGACAATTGCCAGAAAACCTTTTTGATTCTGAAAATAGAGCTTATTTGAGCGTTTCTTCTATAACGTAACACAGCGCCATCGGACCGGACCACTCGGGCTGCCTCTGTGGCGCAACGGTAGCGCGTCTGACTCCAGATCAGAATGTTGCGTGTTCAACTTCACGTCAGCGTCATGTACTTTGTTGATTCTTGTTATAGTGGGTGAACAGCATTCACTCATTCATGTTATGGGGCTGTTTCATACCTGTCACTCCGCAATCATGCGATCTGCCAAGAGGATTAGTTCAAATGCTCTAATACTCAACTGTTTGACAGTTTGGCCATTGCCCTCTGAGAGCTTTAGTTGTGAATGAAACTGCATATACACATGTATAACTCAAAAGTACAGCATGCGCTGGCCGGGAATCGAACCCGGGTCAACTGCTTGGAAGGCAGCTATGCTTACCACTATACCACCATCCCAAGGACACATGCTTTCGCAGTGCCGTGTCGCAAATCGGCGCCTGTAATTAATATCTAAAGTTCCATGCACACGGAACATGGTTTGAAGATAATTACTATCATAGAAACGCCTTTTTTTGCACGGTTTCGCTGGTCGCATTTCTTGTCCAACTGAGCAACAGGTAGGGTGGCCGAGTGGTCTAAGGCGCTGGATTTAGGTTCCAGTCTCTTCGGAGACGTGAGTTTAAATCCCACCGCTGCCAGTTCGCATGCCGAACGTCAAGAGCAGGGCTGTGTGATGTCTGTCGGCAGCGCTTCCGTTTGAGTTTAGCTTTCATAAAATACATATTCTAAATCTGGCCCTGGTCAAAAGCCAACCAGGGATTCTTTACTTCCGCCAAATGGCCTGCCAGCAGGGGCCCGTACGGGAACAACATGAACCACGTTGTTGGCAGGATTCGAACCTGCACGGGAAATTCCCAATGGATTTCTAGTCCATCGCATTAACCACTCGGCCACAACAACTCATTAGCTGCTTACGGGAACCTTTTCTTGTGCGTGTGTATGGGTTGTAGCCTTTTTTTCCTGCCGCCAAAAGTAGGAGGAGTTTTGAGGCCAAAGCGCATGCTTCTGAAATTCAGAGGGATGGCAATGTCAATCAAGAGTCCGCAGTTGAATACTTATTTACTTTGCAAAGATCGATCGATCGAAAGAAATCAAAAGCCATAGGCCTAAAAATGGGGCACTGGCAAAGTAAACAAAATCCCATCACACACTTGAGCAGAAGAAGCCATTACTCTCAGGATTTAAATCTACGTGGGGAGACCCCAAAAGAACTCTTTGGCCTCATTAGTCATCCCTGTCAAGGCGTTGCTGAATAATCTCATGTGTTATAAACATCTTGGACTTAGGCTAAAATGCTATGCTGCACCTTACCACCCAAGTACGCTTGTAGTTTGGGAATTTTGTTCACTGACAATTGCCAGAAAACCTTTTTGATTCTGAAAATAGAGCTTATTTGAGCGTTTCTTCTATAACGTAACACAGCGCCATCGGAACCTTTTCTTGTGCGTGTGTATGGGTTGTAGCCTTTTTTTCCTGCCGCCAAAAGTAGGAGGAGTTTTGAGGCCAAAGCGCATGCTTCTAAAGTTCAGAGGGATGGCAATGTCAACCAAGAGTCCGTAGTTGAATACTTATTTACTTTGCAAAGATCGATCGATCGATCGAAAGAAATCAAAAGCCATAGGCTTAAAAATGGGGCACTGGCAAAGTAAACAAAATCCCATCACACTCTTGAGCAGAAGTAGCCATTACTCTCAGGATTTAAATCTACGTGGGGAGACCCCAAAAGAACTCTTTGGCCTCATTAGTCATCCCTGTCAAGGCGTTGCTGAATAATCTCATGTGTTATAAACATCTTGGACTTAGGCTAAAATGCTATGCTGCACCTTACCACCCAAGTACGCTTGTAGTTTGGGAATTTTGTTCACTGACAATTGCCAGAAAACCTTTTTGATTCTGAAAATAGAGCTTATTTGAGCGTTTCTTCTATAACGTAACACAGCGCCATCGGACCGGACGACTCGGGCTGCCTCTGTGGCGCAACGGTAGCGCGTCTGACTCCAGATCAGAAAGTTGCGTGTTCAACTTCACGTCAGCGTCATGTACTTTGTTGATTCTTGTTATAGTGGGTGAACAGCATTCACTCATTCATGTTATGGGGCTGTTTCATACCTGTCACTCCGCAATCATGCGATCTGCCAAGAGGATTAGTTCAAATGCTCTAATACTCAACTGTTTGACAGTTTGGCCATTGCCCTCTGAGAGCTTTAGTTGTGAATGAAACTGCATATACACATGTATAACTCAAAAGTACAGCATGCGCTGGCCGGGAATCGAACCCGGGTCAACTGCTTGGAAAGCAGCTATGCTTACCACTATACCACCATCCCAAGGACACATGCTTTCGCAGTGCCGTGTCGCAAATCGGCGCCTGTAATTGATATCTAAAGTTCCATGCACACAGAACATGGTTTGAAGATAATTACTATCATAGAAACGCCTTTTTTTGCACGGTTTCGCTGGTCGCATTTCTTGTCCAACTGAGCAACAGGTAGGGTGGCCGAGTGGTCTAAGGCGCTGGATTTAGGTTCCAGTCTCTTCGGAGACGTGAGTTTAAATCCCACCGCTGCCAGTTCGCATGCCGAATGTGAAGAGCAGGGCTGTGTGATGTCTGTCGGCAGCGCTTCCGTTTGAGTTTAGCTTTCATAAAATACATATTCTAAATCTGGCCCTGGTCAAAAGCCAACCAGGGATTCTTTACTTCCGCCAAATGGCCTGCCAGCAGGGGCCCGTACGGGAACAACATGAACCACGTTGTTGGCAGGATTCGAACCTGCACGGGAAATTCCCAATGGATTTCTAGTCCATCGCATTAACCACTCGGCCACAACAACTCATTAGCTGCTTACGGGAACCTTTTCTTGTGCGTGTGTATGGGTTGTAGCCTTTTTTTCCTGCCGCCAAAAGTAGGAGGAGTTTTGAGGCCAAAGCGCATGCTTCTGAAATTCAGAGGGATGGCAATGTCAATCAAGAGTCCGCAGTTGAATACTTATTTACTTTGCAAAGATCGATCGATCGAAAGAAATCAAAAGCCATAGGCTTAAAAATGGGGCACTGGCAAAGTAAACAAAATCCCATCACACACTTGAGCAGAAGAAGCCATTACTCTCAGGATTTAAATCTACGTGGGGAGACCCCAAAAGAACTCTTTGGCCTCATTAGTCATCCCTGTCAAGGCGTTGCTGAATAATCTCATGTGTTATAAACATCTTGGACTTAGGCTAAAATGCTATGCTGCACCTTACCACCCAAGTACGCTTGTAGTTTGGGAATTTTGTTCACTGACAATTGCCAGAAAACCTTTTTGATTCTGAAAATAGAGCTTATTTGAGCGTTTCTTCTATAACGTAACACAGCGCCATCGGAACCTTTTCTTGTGCGTGTGTATGGGTTGTAGCCTTTTTTTCCTGCCGCCAAAAGTAGGAGGAGTTTTGAGGCCAAAGCGCATGCTTCTAAAGTTCAGAGGGATGGCAATGTCAACCAAGAGTCCGTAGTTGAATACTTATTTACTTTGCAAAGATCGATCGATCGATCGAAAGAAATCAAAAGCCATAGGCTTAAAAATGGGGCACTGGCAAAGTAAACAAAATCCCATCACACTCTTGAGCAGAAGTAGCCATTACTCTCAGGATTTAAATCTACGTGGGGAGACCCCAAAAGAACTCTTTGGCCTCATTAGTCATCCCTGTCAAGGCGTTGCTGAATAATCTCATGTGTTATAAACATCTTGGACTTAGGCTAAAATGCTATGCTGCACCTTACCACCCAAGTACGCTTGTAGTTTGGGAATTTTGTTCACTGACAATTGCCAGAAAACCTTTTTGATTCTGAAAATAGAGCTTATTTGAGCGTTTCTTCTATAACGTAACACAGCGCCATCGGACCGGACCACTCGGGCTGCCTCTGTGGCGCAACGGTAGCGCGTCTGACTCCAGATCAGAAAGTTGCGTGTTCAACTTCACGTCAGCGTCATGTACTTTGTTGATTCTTGTTATAGTGGGTGAACAGCATTCACTCATTCATGTTATGGGGCTGTTTCATACCTGTCACTCCGCAATCATGCGATCTGCCAAGAGGATTAGTTCAAATGCTCTAATACTCAACTGTTTGACAGTTTGGCCATTGCCCTCTGAGAGCTTTAGTTGTGAATGAAACTGCATATACACATGTATAACTCAAAAGTACAGCATGCGCTGGCCGGGAATCGAACCCGGGTCAACTGCTTGGAAGGCAGCTATGCTTACCACTATACCACCATCCCAAGGACACATGCTTTCGCAGTGCCGTGTCGCAAATCGGCGCCTGTAATTAATATCTAAAGTTCCATGCACACGGAACATGGTTTGAAGATAATTACTATCATAGAAACGCCTTTTTTTGCACGGTTTCGCTGGTCGCATTTCTTGTCCAACTGAGCAACAGGTAGGGTGGCCGAGTGGTCTAAGGCGCTGGATTTAGGTTCCAGTCTCTTCGGAGACGTGAGTTTAAATCCCACCGCTGCCAGTTCGCATGCCGAACGTCAAGAGCAGGGCTGTGTGATGTCTGTCGGCAGCGCTTCCGTTTGAGTTTAGCTTTCATAAAATACATATTCTAAATCTGGCCCTGGTCAAAAGCCAACCAGGGATTCTTTACTTCCGCCAAATGGCCTGCCAGCAGGGGCCCGTACGGGAACAACATGAACCACGTTGTTGGCAGGATTCGAACCTGCACGGGAAATTCCCAATGGATTTCTAGTCCATCGCATTAACCACTCGGCCACAACAACTCATTAGCTGCTTACGGGAACCTTTTCTTGTGCGTGTGTATGGGTTGTAGCCTTTTTTTCCTGCCGCCAAAAGTAGGAGGAGTTTTGAGGCCAAAGCGCATGCTTCTGAAATTCAGAGGGATGGCAATGTCAATCAAGAGTCCGCAGTTGAATACTTATTTACTTTGCAAAGATCGATCGATCGAAAGAAATCAAAAGCCATAGGCCTAAAAATGGGGCACTGGCAAAGTAAACAAAATCCCATCACACACTTGAGCAGAAGAAGCCATTACTCTCAGGATTTAAATCTACGTGGGGAGACCCCAAAAGAACTCTTTGGCCTCATTAGTCATCCCTGTCAAGGCGTTGCTGAATAATCTCATGTGTTATAAACATCTTGGACTTAGGCTAAAATGCTATGCTGCACCTTACCACCCAAGTACGCTTGTAGTTTGGGAATTTTGTTCACTGACAATTGCCAGAAAACCTTTTTGATTCTGAAAATAGAGCTTATTTGAGCGTTTCTTCTATAACGTAACACAGCGCCATCGGAACCTTTTCTTGTGCGTGTGTATGGGTTGTAGCCTTTTTTTCCTGCCGCCAAAAGTAGGAGGAGTTTTGAGGCCAAAGCGCATGCTTCTAAAGTTCAGAGGGATGGCAATGTCAACCAAGAGTCCGTAGTTGAATACTTATTTACTTTGCAAAGATCGATCGATCGATCGAAAGAAATCAAAAGCCATAGGCTTAAAAATGGGGCACTGGCAAAGTAAACAAAATCCCATCACACTCTTGAGCAGAAGTAGCCATTACTCTCAGGATTTAAATCTACGTGGGGAGACCCCAAAAGAACTCTTTGGCCTCATTAGTCATCCCTGTCAAGGCGTTGCTGAATAATCTCATGTGTTATAAACATCTTGGACTTAGGCTAAAATGCTATGCTGCACCTTACCACCCAAGTACGCTTGTAGTTTGGGAATTTTGTTCACTGACAATTGCCAGAAAACCTTTTTGATTCTGAAAATAGAGCTTATTTGAGCGTTTCTTCTATAACGTAACACAGCGCCATCGGACCTGACCACTCGGGCTGCCTCTGTGGCGCAACGGTAGCGCGTCTGACTCCAGATCAGAAAGTTGCGTGTTCAACTTCACGTCAGCGTCATGTACTTTGTTGATTCTTGTTATAGTGGGTGAACAGCATTCACTCATTCATGTTATGGGGCTGTTTCATACCTGTCACTCCGCAATCATGCGATCTGCCAAGAGGATTAGTTCAAATGCTCTAATACTCAACTGTTTGACAGTTTGGCCATTGCCCTCTGAGAGCTTTAGTTGTGAATGAAACTGCATATACACATGTATAACTCAAAAGTACAGCATGCGCTGTCCGGGAATCGAACCCGGGTCAACTGCTTGGAAGGCAGCTATGCTTACCACTATACCACCATCCCAAGGACACATGCTTTCGCAGTGCGGTGTCGCAAATCGGCGCCTGTAATTAATATCTAAAGTTCCATGCACACGGAACATGGTTTGAAGATAATTACTATCATAGAAACGCCTTTTTTTGCACGGTTTCGCTGGTCGCATTTCTTGTCCAACTGAGCAACAGGTAGGGTGGCCGAGTGGTCTAAGGCGCTGGATTTAGGTTCCAGTCTCTTCGGAGACGTGAGTTTAAATCCCACCGCTGCCAGTTCGCATGCCGAACGTCAAGAGCAGGGCTGTGTGATGTCTGTCGGCAGCGCTTCCGTTTGAGTTTAGCTTTCATAAAATACATATTCTAAATCTGGCCCTGGTCAAAAGCCAACCAGGGATTCTTTACTTCCGCCAAATGGCCTGCCAGCAGGGGCCCGTACGGGAACAACATGAACCACGTTGTTGGCAGGATTCGAACCTGCACGGGAAATTCCCAATGGATTTCTAGTCCATCGCATTAACCACTCGGCCACAACAACTCATTAGCTGCTTACGGGAACCTTTTCTTGTGCGTGTGTATGGGTTGTAGCCTTTTTTTCCTGCCGCCAAAAGTAGGAGGAGTTTTGAGGCCAAAGCGCATGCTTCTGAAATTCAGAGGGATGGCAATGTCAATCAAGAGTCCGCAGTTGAATACTTATTTACTTTGCAAAGATCGATCGATCGAAAGAAATCAAAAGCCATAGGCTTAAAAATGGGGCACTGGCAAAGTAAACAAAATCCCATCACACACTTGAGCAGAAGAAGCCATTACTCTCAGGATTTAAATCTACGTGGGGAGACCCCAAAAGAACTCTTTGGCCTCATTAGTCATCCCTGTCAAGGCGTTGCTGAATAATCTCATGTGTTATAAACATCTTGGACTTAGGCTAAAATGCTATGCTGCACCTTACCACCCAAGTACGCTTGTAGTTTGGGAATTTTGTTCACTGACAATTGCCAGAAAACCTTTTTGATTCTGAAAATAGAGCTTATTTGAGCGTTTCTTCTATAACGTAACACAGCGCCATCGGAACCTTTTCTTGTGCGTGTGTATGGGTTGTAGCCTTTTTTTCCTGCCGCCAAAAGTAGGAGGAGTTTTGAGGCCAAAGCGCATGCTTCTAAAGTTCAGAGGGATGGCAATGTCAACCAAGAGTCCGTAGTTGAATACTTATTTACTTTGCAAAGATCGATCGATCGATCGAAAGAAATCAAAAGCCATAGGCTTAAAAATGGGGCACTGGCAAAGTAAACAAAATCCCATCACACACTTGAGCAGAAGAAGCCATTACTCTCAGGATTTAAATCTACGTGGGGAGACCCCAAAAGAACTCTTTGGCCTCATTAGTCATCCCTGTCAAGGCGTTGCTGAATAATCTCATGTGTTATAAACATCTTGGACTTAGGCTAAAATGCTATGCTGCTCCTTACCACCCAAGTACGCTTGTAGTTTGGGAATTTTGTTCACTGACAATTGCCAGAAAACCTTTTTGATTCTGAAAATAGAGCTTATTTGAGCGTTTCTTCTATAACGTAACACAGCGCCATCGGAACCTTTTCTTGTGCGTGTGTATGGGTTGTAGCCTTTTTTTCCTGCCGCCAAAAGTAGGAGGAGTTTTGAGGCCAAAGCGCATGCTTCTAAAGTTCAAAGGGATGGCAATGTCAACCAAGAGTCCGCAGTTGAATACTTATTTACTTTGCAAAGATCGATCGATCGATCGAAAGAAATCAAAAGCCATAGGCTTAAAAATGGGGCACTGGCAAAGTAAACAAAATCCCATCACACACTTGAGCAGAAGAAGCCATTACTCTCAGGATTTAAATCTACGTGGGGAGACCCCAAAAGAACTCTTTGGCCTCATTAGTCATCCCTGTCAAGGCGTTGCTGAATAATCTCATGTGTTATAAACATCTTGGACTTAGGCTAAAATGCTATGCTGCTCCTTACCACCCAAGTACGCTTGTAGTTTGGGAATTTTGTTCACTGACAATTGCCAGAAAACCTTTTTGATTCTGAAAATAGAGCTTATTTGAGCGTTTCTTCTATAACGTAACACAGCGCCATCGGACCGGACCACTCGGGCTGCCTCTGTGGCGCAACGGTAGCGCGTCTGACTCCAGATCAGAAAGTTGCGTGCTCAACTTCATGTCAGCGTCATGTACTTTGTTGATTCTTGTTATAGTGGGTGAACAGCATTCACTCATTCATGTTATGGGGCTGTTTCATACCTGTCACTCCGCAATCATGCGATCTGCCAAGAGGATTAGTTCAAATGCTCTAATACTCAACTGTTTGACAGTTTGGCCATTGCCCTCTGAGAGCTTTAGTTGTGAATGAAACTGCATATACACATGTATAACTCAAAAGTACAGCATGCGATGGCCGGGAATCGAACCCGGGTCAACTGCTTGGAAGGCAGCTATGCTTACCACTATACCACCATCGCAAGGACACATGCTTTAGCAGTGCCGTGTCGCAAATCGGCGCCTGTAATTGATATCTAAAGTTCCATGCACACGGAACATGGTTTGAAGATAATTACTATCATAGAAACGCCTTTTTTTGCACGGTTTCGCTGGTCGCATTTCTTGTCCAACTGAGCAACAGGTAGCGTGGCCGAGTGGTCTAAGGCGCTGGATTTAGGTTCCAGTCTCTTCGGAGGCGTGGGTTTAAATCCCACCGCTGCCAGTTCGCATGCCGAACGTCAAGAGCAGGGCTGTGTGATGTCTGTCGGCAGCGCTTCCGTTTGAGTTTAGCTTTCATAAAATACATATTCTAAATCTGGCCCTGGTCAAAAGCCAACCAGGTATTCTTTACTTCCGCCAAATGGCCTGCCAGCAGGGGCCCGTACGGGAACAACATGAACCACGTTGTTGGCAGGATTCGAACCTGCGCGTGAAATTCCCAATGGATTTCTAGTCCATCGCCTTAACCACTCGGCCACAACAACTCATTAACTGCTTACGGGAACCTTTTCTTGTGCGTGTGTATGGGTTGTAGCCTTTTTTTCCTGCCGCCAAAAGTAGGAGGAGTTTTGAGGCCAAAGCGCATGCTTCTAAAGTTCAGAGGGATGGCAATGTCAACCAAGAGTCCGCAGTTGAATACTTATTTACTTTGCAAAGATCGATCGATCGATCGAAAGAAATCAAAAGCCATAGGCTTAAAAATGGGGCACTGGCAAAGTAAACAAAATCCCATCACACACTTGAGCAGAAGAAGCCATTACTCCCAGGATTTAAATCTACGTGGGGAGACCCCAAAAGAACTCTTTGGCCTCATTAGTCATCCCTGTCAAGGCGTTGCTGAATAATCTCATGTGTTATAAACATCTTGGACTTAGGCTAAAATGCTATGCTGCTCCTTACCACCCAAGTACGCTTGTAGTTTGGGAATTTTGTTCACTGACAATTGCCAGAAAACCTTTTTGATTCTGAAAATAGAGCTTATTTGAGCGTTTCTTCTATAACGTAACACAGCGCCATCGGACCGGACCACTCGGGCTGCCTCTGTGGCGCAACGGTAGCGCGTCTGACTCCAGATCAGAAAGTTGCGTGCTCAACTTCATGTCAGCGTCATGTACTTTGTTGATTCTTGTTATAGTGGGTGAACAGCATTCACTCATTCATGTTATGGGGCTGTTTCATACCTGTCACTCCGCAATCATGCGATCTGCCAAGAGGATTAGTTCAAATGCTCTAATACTCAACTGTTTGACAGTTTGGCCATTGCCCTCTGAGAGCTTTAGTTGTGAATGAAACTGCATATACACATGTATAACTCAAAAGTACAGCATGCGATGGCCGGGAATCGAACCCGGGTCAACTGCTTGGAAGGCAGCTATGCTTACCACTATACCACCATCGCAAGGACACATGCTTTAGCAGTGCCGTGTCGCAAATCGGCGCCTGTAATTGATATCTAAAGTTCCATGCACACGGAACATGGTTTGAAGATAATTACTATCATAGAAACGCCTTTTTTTGCACGGTTTCGCTGGTCGCATTTCTTGTCCAACTGAGCAACAGGTAGCGTGGCCGAGTGGTCTAAGGCGCTGGATTTAGGTTCCAGTCTCTTCGGAGGCGTGGGTTTAAATCCCACCGCTGCCAGTTCGCATGCCGAACGTCAAGAGCAGGGCTGTGTGATGTCTGTCGGCAGCGCTTCCGTTTGAGTTTAGCTTTCATAAAATACATATTCTAAATCTGGCCCTGGTCAAAAGCCAACCAGGTATTCTTTACTTCCGCCAAATGGCCTGCCAGCAGGGGCCCGTACGGGAACAACATGAACCACGTTGTTGGCAGGATTCGAACCTGCGCGGGAAATTCCCAATGGATTTCTAGTCCATCGCCTTAACCACTCGGCCACAACAACTCATTAGCTGCTTACGGGAACCTTTTCTTGTGCGTGTGTATGGGTTGTAGCCTTTTTTTCCTGCCGCCAAAAGTAGGAGGAGTTTTGAGGCCAAAGCGCATGCTTCTAAAGTTCAGAGGGATGGCAATGTCAACCAAGAGTCCGCAGTTGAATACTTATTTACTTTGCAAAGATCGATCGATCGATCGAAAGAAATCAAAAGCCATAGGCTTAAAAATGGGGCACTGGCAAAGTAAACAAAATCCCATCACACACTTGAGCAGAAGAAGCCATTACTCTCAGGATTTAAATATACGTGGGGAGACCCCAAAAGAACTCTTTGGCCTCATTAGTCATCCCTGTCAAGGCGTTGCTGAATAATCTTATGTGTTATAAACATCTTGGACTTAGGCTAAAATGCTATGCTGCTCCTTACCACCCAAGTACGCTTGTAGTTTGGGAATTTTGTTCACTGACAATTGCCAGAAAACCTTTTTGATTCTGAAAATAGAGCTTATTTGAGCGTTTCTTCTATAACGTAACACAGCGCCATCGGAACCTTTTCTTGTGCGTGTGTATGGGTTGTAGCCTTTTTTTCCTGCCGCCAAAAGTAGGAGGAGTTTTGAGGCCAAAGCGCATGCTTCTAAAGTTCAGAGGGATGGCAATGTCAACCAAGAGTCCGCAGTTGAATACTTATTTACTTTGCAAAGATCGATCGATCGATCGAAAGAAATCAAAAGCCATAGGCTTAAAAATGGGGCACTGGCAAAGTAAACAAAATCCCATCACACACTTGAGCAGAAGAAGCCATTACTCTCAGGATTTAAATCTACGTGGGGAGACCCCAAAAGAACTCTTTGGCCTCATTAGTCATCCCTGTCAAGGCGTTGCTGAATAATCTCATGTGTTATAAACATCTTGGACTTAGGCTAAAATGCTATGCTGCACCTTACCACCCAAGTACGCTTGTAGTTTGGGAATTTTGTTCACTGACAATTGCCAGAAAACCTTTTTGATTCTGAAAATAGAGCTTATTTGAGCGTTTCTTCTATAACGTAACACAGCGCCATCGGAACCTTTTCTTGTGCGTGTGTATGGGTTGTAGCCTTTTTTTCCTGCCGCCAAAAGTAGGAGGAGTTTTGAGGCCAAAGCGCATGCTTCTAAAGTTCAGAGGGATGGCAATGTCAACCAAGAGTCCGTAGTTGAATACTTATTTACTTTGCAAAGATCGATCGATCGATCGAAAGAAATCAAAAGCCATAGGCTTAAAAATGGGGCACTGGCAAAGTAAACAAAATCCCATCACACACTTGAGCAGAAGAAGCCATTACTCTCAGGATTTAAATCTACGTGGGGAGACCCCAAAAGAACTCTTTGGCCTCATTAGTCATCCCTGTCAAGGCGTTGCTGAATAATCTCATGTGTTATAAACATCTTGGACTTAGGCTAAAATGCTATGCTGCACCTTACCACCCAAGTACGCTTGTAGTTTGGGAATTTTGTTCACTGACAATTGCCAGAAAACCTTTTTGATTCTGAAAATAGAGCTTATTTGAGCGTTTCTTCTATAACGTAACACAGCGCCATCGGACCGGACCACTCGGGCTGCCTCTGTGGCGCAACGGTAGCGCGTCTGACTCCAGATCAGAAAGTTGCGTGTTCAACTTCATGTCAGCGTCATGTACTTTGTTGATTCTTGTTATAGTGGGTGAACAGCATTCACTCATTCATGTTATGGGGCTGTTTCATACCTGTCACTCCGCAATCATGCGATCTGCCAAGAGGATTAGTTCAAATGCTCTAATACTCAATTGTTTGACAGTTTGGCCATTGCCCTCTGAGAGCTTTAGTTGTGAATGAAACTGCATATACACATGTATAACTCAAAAGTACAGCATGCGCTGGCCGGGAATCGAACCCGGGTCAACTGCTTGGAAGGCAGCTATGCTTACCACTATACCACCATCGCAAGGACACATGCTTTCGCAGTGCCGTGTCGCAAATCGGCGCCTGTAATTGATATCTAAAGTTCCATGCACACGGAACATGGTTTGAAGATAATTACTATCATAGAAACGCCTTTTTTTGCACGGTTTCGCTGGTCGCATTTCTTGTCCAACTGAGCAACAGGTAGCGTGGCCGAGTGGTCTAAGGCGCTGGATTTAGGTTCCAGTCTCTTCGGAGGCGTGGGTTTAAATCCCACCGCTGCCAGTTCGCATGCCGAACGTCAAGAGCAGGGCTGTGTGATGTCTGTCGGCAGCGCTTCCGTTTGAGTTTAGCTTTCATAAAATGCATATTCTAAATCTGGCCCTGGTCAAAAGCCAACCAGGTATTCTTTACTTCCGCCAAATGGCCTGCCAGCAGGGGCCCGTACGGGAACAACATGAACCACGTTGTTGGCAGGATTCGAACCTGCGCGTGAAATTCCCAATGGATTTCTAGTCCATCGCCTTAACCACTCGGCCACAACAACTCATTAACTGCTTACGGGAACCTTTTCTTGTGCGTGTGTATGGGTTGTAGCCTTTTTTTCCTGCCGCCAAAAGTAGGAGGAGTTTTGAGGCCAAAGCGCATGCTTCTAAAGTTCAGAGGGATGGCAATGTCAACCAAGAGTCCGCAGTTGAATACTTATTTACTTTGCAAAGATCGATCGATCGATCGAAAGAAATCAAAAGCCATAGGCTTAAAAATGGGGCACTGGCAAAGTAAACAAAATCCCATCACACACTTGAGCAGAAGAAGCCATTACTCCCAGGATTTAAATCTACGTGGGGAGACCCCAAAAGAACTCTTTGGCCTCATTAGTCATCCCTGTCAAGGCGTTGCTGAATAATCTCATGTGTTATAAACATCTTGGACTTAGGCTAAAATGCTATGCTGCTCCTTACCACCCAAGTACGCTTGTAGTTTGGGAATTTTGTTCACTGACAATTGCCAGAAAACCTTTTTGATTCTGAAAATAGAGCTTATTTGAGCGTTTCTTCTATAACGTAACACAGCGCCATCGGACCGGACCACTCGGGCTGCCTCTGTGGCGCAACGGTAGCGCGTCTGACTCCAGATCAGAAAGTTGCGTGCTCAACTTCATGTCAGCGTCATGTACTTTGTTGATTCTTGTTATAGTGGGTGAACAGCATTCACTCATTCATGTTATGGGGCTGTTTCATACCTGTCACTCCGCAATCATGCGATCTGCCAAGAGGATTAGTTCAAATGCTCTAATACTCAACTGTTTGACAGTTTGGCCATTGCCCTCTGAGAGCTTTAGTTGTGAATGAAACTGCATATACACATGTATAACTCAAAAGTACAGCATGCGATGGCCGGGAATCGAACCCGGGTCAACTGCTTGGAAGGCAGCTATGCTTACCACTATACCACCATCGCAAGGACACATGCTTTAGCAGTGCCGTGTCGCAAATCGGCGCCTGTAATTGATATCTAAAGTTCCATGCACACGGAACATGGTTTGAAGATAATTACTATCATAGAAACGCCTTTTTTTGCACGGTTTCGCTGGTCGCATTTCTTGTCCAACTGAGCAACAGGTAGCGTGGCCGAGTGGTCTAAGGCGCTGGATTTAGGTTCCAGTCTCTTCGGAGGCGTGGGTTTAAATCCCACCGCTGCCAGTTCGCATGCCGAACGTCAAGAGCAGGGCTGTGTGATGTCTGTCGGCAGCGCTTCCGTTTGAGTTTAGCTTTCATAAAATACATATTCTAAATCTGGCCCTGGTCAAAAGCCAACCAGGTATTCTTTACTTCCGCCAAATGGCCTGCCAGCAGGGGCCCGTACGGGAACAACATGAACCACGTTGTTGGCAGGATTCGAACCTGCGCGGGAAATTCCCAATGGATTTCTAGTCCATCGCCTTAACCACTCGGCCACAACAACTCATTAGCTGCTTACGGGAACCTTTTCTTGTGCGTGTGTATGGGTTGTAGCCTTTTTTTCCTGCCGCCAAAAGTAGGAGGAGTTTTGAGGCCAAAGCGCATGCTTCTAAAGTTCAGAGGGATGGCAATGTCAACCAAGAGTCCGCAGTTGAATACTTATTTACTTTGCAAAGATCGATCGATCGATCGAAAGAAATCAAAAGCCATAGGCTTAAAAATGGGGCACTGGCAAAGTAAACAAAATCCCATCACACACTTGAGCAGAAGAAGCCATTACTCTCAGGATTTAAATATACGTGGGGAGACCCCAAAAGAACTCTTTGGCCTCATTAGTCATCCCTGTCAAGGCGTTGCTGAATAATCTTATGTGTTATAAACATCTTGGACTTAGGCTAAAATGCTATGCTGCTCCTTACCACCCAAGTACGCTTGTAGTTTGGGAATTTTGTTCACTGACAATTGCCAGAAAACCTTTTTGATTCTGAAAATAGAGCTTATTTGAGCGTTTCTTCTATAACGTAACACAGCGCCATCGGAACCTTTTCTTGTGCGTGTGTATGGGTTGTAGCCTTTTTTTCCTGCCGCCAAAAGTAGGAGGAGTTTTGAGGCCAAAGCGCATGCTTCTAAAGTTCAGAGGGATGGCAATGTCAACCAAGAGTCCGCAGTTGAATACTTATTTACTTTGCAAAGATCGATCGATCGATCGAAAGAAATCAAAAGCCATAGGCTTAAAAATGGGGCACTGGCAAAGTAAACAAAATCCCATCACACACTTGAGCAGAAGAAGCCATTACTCTCAGGATTTAAATCTACGTGGGGAGACCCCAAAAGAACTCTTTGGCCTCATTAGTCATCCCTGTCAAGGCGTTGCTGAATAATCTCATGTGTTATAAACATCTTGGACTTAGGCTAAAATGCTATGCTGCACCTTACCACCCAAGTACGCTTGTAGTTTGGGAATTTTGTTCACTGACAATTGCCAGAAAACCTTTTTGATTCTGAAAATAGAGCTTATTTGAGCGTTTCTTCTATAACGTAACACAGCGCCATCGGAACCTTTTCTTGTGCGTGTGTATGGGTTGTAGCCTTTTTTTCCTGCCGCCAAAAGTAGGAGGAGTTTTGAGGCCAAAGCGCATGCTTCTAAAGTTCAGAGGGATGGCAATGTCAACCAAGAGTCCGTAGTTGAATACTTATTTACTTTGCAAAGATCGATCGATCGATCGAAAGAAATCAAAAGCCATAGGCTTAAAAATGGGGCACTGGCAAAGTAAACAAAATCCCATCACACACTTGAGCAGAAGAAGCCATTACTCTCAGGATTTAAATCTACGTGGGGAGACCCCAAAAGAACTCTTTGGCCTCATTAGTCATCCCTGTCAAGGCGTTGCTGAATAATCTCATGTGTTATAAACATCTTGGACTTAGGCTAAAATGCTATGCTGCACCTTACCACCCAAGTACGCTTGTAGTTTGGGAATTTTGTTCACTGACAATTGCCAGAAAACCTTTTTGATTCTGAAAATAGAGCTTATTTGAGCGTTTCTTCTATAACGTAACACAGCGCCATCGGACCGGACCACTCGGGCTGCCTCTGTGGCGCAACGGTAGCGCGTCTGACTCCAGATCAGAAAGTTGCGTGTTCAACTTCATGTCAGCGTCATGTACTTTGTTGATTCTTGTTATAGTGGGTGAACAGCATTCACTCATTCATGTTATGGGGCTGTTTCATACCTGTCACTCCGCAATCATGCGATCTGCCAAGAGGATTAGTTCAAATGCTCTAATACTCAATTGTTTGACAGTTTGGCCATTGCCCTCTGAGAGCTTTAGTTGTGAATGAAACTGCATATACACATGTATAACTCAAAAGTACAGCATGCGATGGCCGGGAATCGAACCCGGGTCAACTGCTTGGAAGGCAGCTATGCTTACCACTATACCACCATCGCAAGGACACATGCTTTCGCAGTGCCGTGTCGCAAATCGGCGCCTGTAATTGATATCTAAAGTTCCATGCACACGGAACATGGTTTGAAGATAATTACTATCATAGAAACGCCTTTTTTTGCACGGTTTCGCTGGTCGCATTTCTTGTCCAACTGAGCAACAGGTAGCGTGGCCGAGTGGTCTAAGGCGCTGGATTTAGGTTCCAGTCTCTTCGGAGGCGTGGGTTTAAATCCCACCGCTGCCAGTTCGCATGCCGAACGTCAAGAGCAGGGCTGTGTGATGTCTGTCGGCAGCGCTTCCGTTTGAGTTTAGCTTTCATAAAATGCATATTCTAAATCTGGCCCTGGTCAAAAGCCAACCAGGGATTCTTTACTTCCGCCAAATGGCCTGCCAGCAGGGGCCCGTACGGGAACAACATGAACCACGTTGTTGGCAGGATTCAAACCTGCGCGGGAAATTCCCAATGGATTTCTAGTCCATCGCATTAACCACTCGGCCACAACAACTCATTAGCTGCTTACGGGAACCTTTTCTTGTGCGTGTGTATGGGTTGTAGCCTTTTTTTCCTGCCGCCAAAAGTAGGAGGAGTTTTGAGGCCAAAGCGCATGCTTCTGAAATTCAGAGGGATGGCAATGTCAATCAAGAGTCCGCAGTTGAATACTTATTTACTTTGCAAAGATCGATCGATCGAAAGAAATCAAAAGCCATAGGCTTAAAAATGGGGCACTGGCAAAGTAAACAAAATCCCATCACACACTTGAGCAGAAGAAGCCATTACTCTCAGGATTTAAATCTACGTGGGGAGACCCCAAAAGAACTCTTTGGCCTCATTAGTCATCCCTGTCAAGGCGTTGCTGAATAATCTCATGTGTTATAAACATCTTGGACTTAGGCTAAAATGCTATGCTGCACCTTACCACCCAAGTACGCTTGTAGTTTGGGAATTTTGTTCACTGACAATTGCCAGAAAACCTTTTTGATTCTGAAAATAGAGCTTATTTGAGCGTTTCTTCTATAACGTAACACAGCGCCATCGGAACCTTTTCTTGTGCGTGTGTATGGGTTGTTGCCTTTTTTTCCTGCCGCCAAAAGTAGGAGGAGTTTTGAGGCCAAAGCGCATGCTTCTGAAGTTCAGAGGGATGGCAATGTCAATCAAGAGTCCGCAGTTGAATACTTATTTACTTTGCAAAGATCGATCGATCGATCGATCGAAAGAAATCAAAAGCCATAGGCTTAAAAATGGGGCACTGGCAAAGTAAACAAAATCCCATCACACACTTGAGCAGAAGAAGCCATTACTCTCAGGATTTAAATCTACGTGGGGAGACCCCAAAAGAACTCTTTGGCCTCATTAGTCATCCCTGTCAAGGCGTTGCTGAATAATCTCATGTGTTATAAACATCTTGGACTTAGGCTAAAATGCTATGCTGCTCCTTACCACCCAAGTACGCTTGTAGTTTGGGAATTTTGTTCACTGACAATTGCCAGAAAACCTTTTTGATTCTGAAAATAGAGCTTATTTGAGCGTTTCTTCTATAACGTAACACAGCGCCATCGGAACCTTTTCTTGTGCGTGTGTATGGGTTGTAGCCTTTTTTTCCTGCCGCCAAAAGTAGGAGGAGTTTTGAGGCCAAAGCGCATGCTTCTAAAGTTCAGAGGGATGGCAATGTCAACCAAGAGTCCGCAGTTGAATACTTATTTACTTTGCAAAGATCGATCGATCGATCGAAAGAAATCAAAAGCCATAGGCTTAAAAATGGGGCACTGGCAAAGTAAACAAAATCCCATCACACACTTGAGCAGAAGAAGCCATTACTCTCAGGATTTAAATCTACGTGGGGAGACCCCAAAAGAACTCTTTGGCCTCATTAGTCATCCCTGTCAAGGCGTTGCTGAATAATCTCATGTGTTATAAACATCTTGGACTTAGGCTAAAATGCTATGCTGCTCCTTACCACCCAAGTACGCTTGTAGTTTGGGAATTTTGTTCACTGACAATTGCCAGAAAACCTTTTTGATTCTGAAAATAGAGCTTATTTGAGCGTTTCTTCTATAACGTAACACAGCGCCATCGGAACCTTTTCTTGTGCGTGTGTATGGGTTGTAGCCTTTTTTTCCTGCCGCCAAAAGTAGGAGGAGTTTTGAGGCCAAAGCGCATGCTTCTAAAGTTCAGAGGGATGGCAATGTCAACCAAGAGTCCGCAGTTGAATACTTATTTACTTTGCAAAGATCGATCGATCGAAAGAAATCAAAAGCCATAGGCTTAAAAATGGGGCACTGGCAAAGTAAACAAAATCCCATCACACACTTGAGCAGAAGAAGCCATTACTCTCAGGATTTAAATCTACGTGGGGAGACCCCAAAAGAACTCTTTGGCCTCATTAGTCATCCCTGTCAAGGCGTTGCTGAATAATCTCATGTGTTATAAACATCTTGGACTTAGGCTAAAATGCTATGCTGCACCTTACCACCCAAGTACGCTTGTAGTTTGGGAATTTTGTTCACTGACAATTGCCAGAAAACCTTTTTGATTCTGAAAATAGAGCTTATTTGAGCGTTTCTTCTATAACGTAACACAGCGCCATCGGAACCTTTTCTTGTGCGTGTGTATGGGTTGTAGCCTTTTTTTCCTGCCGCCAAAAGTAGGAGGAGTTTTGAGGCCAAAGCGCATGCTTCTAAAGTTCAGAGGGATGGCAATGTCAACCAAGAGTCCGCAGTTGAATACTTATTTACTTTGCAAAGATCGATCGATCGATCGAAAGAAATCAAAAGCCATAGGCTTAAAAATGGGGCACTGGCAAAGTAAACAAAATCCCATCACACACTTGAGCAGAAGAAGCCATTACTCTCAGGATTTAAATCTACGTGGGGAGACCCCAAAAGAACTCTTTGGCCTCATTAGTCATCCCTGTCAAGGCGTTGCTGAATAATCTCATGTGTTATAAACATCTTGGACTTAGGCTAAAATGCTATGCTGCTCCTTACCACCCAAGTACGCTTGTAGTTTGGGAATTTTGTTCACTGACAATTGCCAGAAAACCTTTTTGATTCTGAAAATAGAGCTTATTTGAGCGTTTCTTCTATAACGTAACACAGCGCAATCGGAACCTTTTCTTGTGCGTGTGTATGGGTTGTAGCCTTTTTTTCCTGCCGCCAAAAGTAGGAGGAGTTTTGAGGCCAAAGCGCATGCTTCTAAAGTTCAGAGGGATGGCAATGTCAACCAAGAGTCCGCAGTTGAATACTTATTTACTTTGCAACGATCGATCGATCGAAAGAAATCAAAAGCCATAGGCTTAAAAATGGGGCACTGGCAAAGTAAACAAAATCCCATCACACACTTGAGCAGAAGAAGCCATTACTCTCAGGATTTAAATCTACGTGGGGAGACCCCAAAAGAACTCTTTGGCCTCATTAGTCATCCCTGTCAAGGCGTTGCTGAATAATCTCATGTGTTATAAACATCTTGGACTTAGGCTAAAATGCTATGCTGCACCTTACCACCCAAGTACGCTTGTAGTTTGGGAATTTTGTTCACTGACAATTGCCAGAAAACCTTTTTGATTCTGAAAATAGAGCTTATTTGAGCGTTTCTTCTATAACGTAACACAGCGCCATCGGAACCTTTTCTTGTGCGTGTGTATGGGTTGTAGCCTTTTTTTCCTGCCGCCAAAAGTAGGAGGAGTTTTGAGGCCAAAGCGCATGCTTCTAAAGTTCAGAGGGATGGCAATGTCAACCAAGAGTCCGCAGTTGAATACTTATTTACTTTGCAAAGATCGATCGATCGATCGAAAGAAATCAAAAGCCATAGGCTTAAAATTGGGGCACTGGCAAAGTAAACAAAATCCCATCACACACTTGAGCAGAAGAAGCCATTACTCTCAGGATTTAAATCTACGTGGGGAGACCCCAAAAGAACTCTTTGGCCTCATTAGTCATCCCTGTCAAGGCGTTGCTGAATAATCTCATGTGTTATAAACATCTTGGACTTAGGCTAAAATGCTATGCTGCACCTTACCACCCAAGTACGCTTGTAGTTTGGGAATTTTGTTCACTGACAATTGCCAGAAAACCTTTTTGATTCTGAAAATAGAGCTTATTTGAGCGTTTCTTCTATAACGTAACACAGCGCCATCGGAACCTTTTCTTGTGCGTGTGTATGGGTTGTAGCCTTTTTTTCCTGCCGCCAAAAGTAGGAGGAGTTTTGAGGCCAAAGCGCATGCTTCTAAAGTTCAGAGGGATGGCAATGTCAACCAAGAGTCCGCAGTTGAATACTTATTTACTTTGCAAAGATCGATCGATCGATCGAAAGAAATCAAAAGCCATAGGCTTAAAAATGGGGCACTGGCAAAGTAAACAAAATCCCATCACACACTTGAGCAGAAGAAGCCATTACTCTCAGGATTTAAATCTACGTGGGGAGACCCCAAAAGAACTCTTTGGCCTCATTAGTCATCCCTGTCAAGGCGTTGCTGAATAATCTCATGTGTTATAAACATCTTGGACTTAGGCTAAAATGCTATGCTGCACCTTACCACCCAAGTACGCTTGTAGTTTGGGAATTTTGTTCACTGACAATTGCCAGAAAACCTTTTTGATTCTGAAAATAGAGCTTATTTGAGCGTTTCTTCTATAACGTAACACAGCGCCATCGGAACCTTTTCTTGTGCGTGTGTATGGGTTGTAGCCTTTTTTTCCTGCCGCCAAAAGTAGGAGGAGTTTTGAGGCCAAAGCGCATGCTTCTAAAGTTCAGAGGGATGGCAATGTCAACCAAGAGTCCGCAGTTGAATACTTATTTACTTTGCAAAGATCGATCGATCGATCGAAAGAAATCAAAAGCCATAGGCTTAAAAATGGGGCACTGGCAAAGTAAACAAAATCCCATCACACACTTGAGCAGAAGAAGCCATTACTCTCAGGATTTAAATCTACGTGGGGAGACCCCAAAAGAACTCTTTGGCCTCATTAGTCATCCCTGTCAAGGCGTTGCTGAATAATCTCATGTGTTATAAACATCTTGGACTTAGGCTAAAATGCTATGCTGCTCCTTACCACCCAAGTACGCTTGTAGTTTGGGAATTTTGTTCACTGACAATTGCCAGAAAACCTTTTTGATTCTGAAAATAGAGCTTATTTGAGCGTTTCTTCTATAACGTAACACAGCGCCATCGGAACCTTTTCTTGTGCGTGTGTATGGGTTGTAGCCTTTTTTTCCTGCCGCCAAAAGTAGGAGGAGTTTTGAGGCCAAAGCGCATGCTTCTAAAGTTCAGAGGGATGGCAATGTCAACCAAGAGTCCGCAGTTGAATACTTATTTACTTTGCAACGATCGATCGATCGATCGAAAGAAATCAAAAGCCATAGGCTTAAAAATGGGGCACTGGCAAAGTAAACAAAATCCCATCACACACTTGAGCAGAAGAAGCCATTACTCTCAGGATTTAAATCTACGTGGGGAGACCCCAAAAGAACTCTTTGGCCTCATTAGTCATCCCTGTCAAGGCGTTGCTGAATAATCTCATGTGTTATAAACATCTTGGACTTAGGCTAAAATGCTATGCTGCACCTTACCACCCAAGTACGCTTGTAGTTTGGGAATTTTGTTCACTGACAATTGCCAGAAAACCTTTTTGATTCTGAAAATAGAGCTTATTTGAGCGTTTCTTCTATAACGTAACACAGCGCCATCGGAACCTTTTCTTGTGCGTGTGTATGGGTTGTAGCCTTTTTTTCCTGCCGCCAAAAGTAGGAGGAGTTTTGAGGCCAAAGCGCATGCTTCTAAAGTTCAGAGGGATGGCAATGTCAACCAAGAGTCCGCAGTTGAATACTTATTTACTTTGCAAAGATCGATCGATCGATCGAAAGAAATCAAAAGCCATAGGCTTAAAAATGGGGCACTGGCAAAGTAAACAAAATCCCATCACACACTTGAGCAGAAGAAGCCATTACTCTCAGGATTTAAATCTACGTGGGGAGACCCCAAAAGAACTCTTTGGCCTCATTAGTCATCCCTGTCAAGGCGTTGCTGAATAATCTCATGTGTTATAAACATCTTGGACTTAGGCTAAAATGCTATGCTGCACCTTACCACCCAAGTACGCTTGTAGTTTGGGAATTTTGTTCACTGACAATTGCCAGAAAACCTTTTTGATTCTGAAAATAGAGCTTATTTGAGCGTTTCTTCTATAACGTAACACAGCGCCATCGGACCGGACCACTCGGGCTGCCTCTGTGGCGCAACGGTAGCGCGTCTGACTCCAGATCAGAAAGTTGCGTGTTCAACTTCACGTCAGCGTCATGTACTTTGTTGATTCTTGTTATAGTGGGTGAACAGCATTCACTCATTCATGTTATGGGGCTGTTTCATACCTGTCACTCCGCAATCATGCGATCTGCCAAGAGGATTAGTTCAAATGCTCTAATACTCAACTGTTTGACAGTTTGGCCATTGCCCTCTGAGAGCTTGAGTTGTGAATGAAACTGCATATACACATGTATAACTCAAAAGTACAGCATGCGATGGCCGGGAATCGAACCCGGGTCAACTGCTTGGAAGGCAGCTATGCTTACCACTATACCACCATCGCAAGGACACATGCTTTCGCAGTGCCGTGTCGCAAATCGGCGCCTGTAATTGATATCTAAAGTTCCATGCACACGGAACATGGTTTGAAGATAATTACTATCATAGAAACGCCTTTTTTTGCACGGTTTCGCTGGTCGCATTTCTTGTCCAACTGAGCAACAGGTAGCGTGGCCGAGTGGTCTAAGGCGCTGGATTTAGGTTCCAGTCTCTTCGGAGGCGTGGGTTTAAATCCCACCGCTGCCAGTTCGCATGCCGAACGTCAAGAGCAGGGCTGTGTGATGTCTGTCGGCAGCGCTTCCGTTTGAGTTTAGCTTTCATAAAATACATATTCTAAATCTGGCCCTGGTCAAAAGCCAACCAGGGATTCTTTACTTCCGCCAAATGGCCTGCCAGCAGGGGCCCGTACGGGAACAACATGAACCACGTTGTTGGCAGGATTCGAACCTGCGCGGGAAATTCCCAATGGATTTCTAGTCCAACAACTCATTAGCTGCTTACGGGAACCTTTTTTTGTGCGTGTGTATGGGTTTTAGCCTTTTTTTCCTGCCGCCAAAAGTAGGAGGAGTTTTGAGGCCAAAGCGCATGCTTCTGAAGTTCAGAGGGATGGCAAAGTCAATCAAGAGTCCGCAGTTGAATACTTATTTACTTTGCAAAGATCGATCGATCGATCGATCGAAAGAAATCAAAAGCCATAGGCTTAAAAATGGGGCACTGGCAAAGTAAACAAAATCCCATCACACACTTGAGCAGAAGAAGCCATTACTCTCAGGATTTAAATCTACGTGGGGAGACCCCAAAAGAACTCTTTGGCCTCATTAGTCATCCCTGTCAAGGCGTTGCTGAATAATCTCATGTGTTATAAACATCTTGGACTTAGGCTAAAATGCTATGCTGCACCTTACCACCCAAGTACGCTTGTAGTTTGGGAATTTTGTTCACTGACAATTGCCAGAAAACCTTTTTGATTCTGAAAATAGAGCTTATTTGAGCGTTTCTTCTATAACGTAACACAGCGCCATCGGAACCTTTTCTTGTGCGTGTGTATGGGTTGTAGCCTTTTTTTCCTGCCGCCAAAAGTAGGAGGAGTTTTGAGGCCAAAGCGCATGCTTCCAAAGTTCAGAGGGATGGCAATGTCAACCAAGAGTCCGCAGTTGAATACTTATTTACTTTGCAAAGATCGATCGATCGATCGAAAGAAATCAAAAGCCATAGGCTTAAAAATGGGGCACTGGCAAAGTAAACAAAATCCCATCACACACTTGAGCAGAAGAAGCCATTACTCTCAGGATTTAAATCTACGTGGGGAGACCCCAAAAGAACTCTTTGGCCTCATTAGTCATCCCTGTCAAGGCGTTGCTGAATAATCTCATGTGTTATAAACATCTTGGACTTAGGCTAAAATGCTATGCTGCACCTTACCACCCAAGTACGCTTGTAGTTTGGGAATTTTGTTCACTGACAATTGCCAGAAAACCTTTTTGATTCTGAAAATAGAGCTTATTTGAGCGTTTCTTCTATAACGTAACACAGCGCCATCGGACCGGACCACTCGGGCTGCCTCTGTGGCGCAACGGTAGCGCGTCTGACTCCAGATCAGAAAAATGCGTGTTCAACTTCACGTCAGCGTCATGTACTTTGTTGATTCTTGTTATAGTGGGTGAACAGCATTCACTCATTCATGTTATGGGGCTGTTTCATACCTGTCACTCCGCAATCATGCGATCTGCCAAGAGGATTAGTTCAAATGCTCTAATACTCAACTGTTTGACAGTTTGGCCATTGCCCTCTGAGAGCTTGAGTTGTGAATGAAACTGCATATACACATGTATAACTCAAAAGTACAGCATGCGATGGCCGGGAATCGAACCCGGGTCAACTGCTTGGAAGGCAGCTATGCTTACCACTATACCACCATCGCAAGGACACATGCTTTCGCAGTGCCGTGTCGCAAATCGGCGCCTGTAATTGATATCTAAAGTTCCATGCACACGGAACATGGTTTGAAGATAATTACTATCATAGAAACGCCTTTTTTTGCACGGTTTCGCTGGTCGCATTTCTTGTCCAACTGAGCAACAGGTAGCGTTGCCGAGTGGTCTAAGGCGCTGGATTTAGGTTCCAGTCTCTTCGGAGGCGTGGGTTTAAATCCCACCGCTGCCAGTTCGCATGCCGAACGTCAAGAGCAGGGCTGTGTGATGTCTGTCGGCAGCGCTTCCGTTTGAGTTTAGCTTTCATAAAATACATATTCTAAATCTGGCCCTGGTCAAAAGCCAACCAGGGATTCTTTACTTCCGCCAAATGGCCTGCCAGCAGGGGCCCGTACGGGAACAACATGAACCACCTTGTTGGCAGGATTCGAACCTGCGCGGGAAATTCCCAATGGATTTCTAGTCCAACAACTCATTAGCTGCTTACGGGAACCTTTTCTTGTGCGTGTGTATGGGTTTTAGCCTTTTTTTCCTGCCCGCCAAAAGTAGGAGGAGTTTTGAGGCCAAAGCGCATGCTTCTGAAGTTCAGAGGGATGGCAATGTCAATCAAGAGTCCGCAGTTGAATACTTATTTACTTTGCAAAGATCGATCGATCGATCGATCGAAAGAAATCAAAAGCCATAGGCTTAAAAATGGGGCACTGGCAAAGTAAACAAAATCCCATCACACACTTGAGCAGAAGAAGCCATTACTCTCAGGATTTAAATCTACGTGGGGAGACCCCAAAAGAACTCTTTGGCCTCATTAGTCATCCCTGTCAAGGCGTTGCTGAATAATCTCATGTGTTATAAACATCTTGGACTTAGGCTAAAATGCTATACTGCACCTTACCACCCAAGTACGCTTGTAGTTTGGGAATTTTGTTCACTGACAATTGCCAGAAAACCTTTTTGATTCTGAAAATAGAGCTTATTTGAGCGTTTCTTCTATAACGTAACACAGCGCCATCGGAACCTTTTCTTGTGCGTGTGTATGGGTTGTAGCCTTTTTTTCCTGCCGCCAAAAGTAGGAGGAGTTTTGAGGCCAAAGCGCATGCTTCTAAAGTTCAGAGGGATGGCAATGTCAACCAAGAGTCCGCAGTTGAATACTTATTTACTTTGCAAAGATCGATCGATCGATCGAAAGAAATCAAAAGCCATAGGCTTAAAAATGGGGCACTGGCAAAGTAAACAAAATCCCATCACACACTTGAGCAGAAGAAGCCATTACTCTCAGGATTTAAATCTACGTGGGGAGACCCCAAAAGAACTCTTTGGCCTCATTAGTCATCCCTGTCAAGGCGTTGCTGAATAATCTCATGTGTTATAAACATCTTGGACTTAGGCTAAAATGCTATGCTGCTCCTTACCACCCAAGTACGCTTGTAGTTTGGGAATTTTGTTCACTGACAATTGCCAGAAAACCTTTTTGATTCTGAAAATAGAGCTTATTTGAGCGTTTCTTCTATAACGTAACACAGCGCCATCGGAACCTTTTCTTGTGCGTGTGTATGGGTTGTAGCCTTTTTTTCCTGCCGCCAAAAGTAGGAGGAGTTTTGAGGCCAAAGCGCATGCTTCTAAAGTTCAGAGGGATGGCAATGTCAACCAAGAGTCCGCAGTTGAATACTTATTTACTTTGCAAAGATCGATCGATCGATCGAAAGAAATCAAAAGCCATAGGCTTAAAAATGGGGCACTGGCAAAGTAAACAAAATCCCATCACACACTTGAGCAGAAGAAGCCATTACTCTCAGGATTTAAATCTACGTGGGGAGACCCCAAAAGAACTCTTTGGCCTCATTAGTCATCCCTGTCAAGGCGTTGCTGAATAATCTCATGTGTTATAAACATCTTGGACTTAGGCTAAAATGCTATGCTGCACCTTACCACCCAAGTACGCTTGTAGTTTGGGAATTTTGTTCACTGACAATTGCCAGAAAACCTTTTTGATTCTGAAAATAGAGCTTATTTGAGCGTTTCTTCTATAACGTAACACAGCGCCATCGGAACCTTTTCTTGTGCGTGTGTATGGGTTGTAGCCTTTTTTTCCTGCCGCCAAAAGTAGGAGGAGTTTTGAGGCCAAAGCGCATGCTTCTAAAGTTCAGAGGGATGGCAATGTCAACCAAGAGTCCGCAGTTGAATACTTATTTACTTTGCAAAGATCGATCGATCGATCGAAAGAAATCAAAAGCCATAGGCTTAAAAATGGGGCACTGGCAAAGTAAACAAAATCCCATCACACACTTGAGCAGAAGAAGCCATTACTCTCAGGATTTAAATCTACGTGGGGAGACCCCAAAAGAACTCTTTGGCCTCATTAGTCATCCCTGTCAAGGCGTTGCTGAATAATCTCATGTGTTATAAACATCTTGGACTTAGGCTAAAATGCTATGCTGCTCCTTACCACCCAAGTACGCTTGTAGTTTGGGAATTTTGTTCACTGACAATTGCCAGAAAACCTTTTTGATTCTGAAAATAGAGCTTATTTGAGCGTTTCTTCTATAACGTAACACAGCGCCATCGGAACCTTTTCTTGTGCGTGTGTATGGGTTGTAGCCTTTTTTTCCTGCCGCCAAAAGTAGGAGGAGTTTTGAGGCCAAAGCGCATGCTTCTAAAGTTCAGAGGGATGGCAATGTCAACCAAGAGTCCGCAGTTGAATACTTATTTACTTTGCAAAGATCGATCGATCGATCGAAAGAAATCAAAAGCCATAGGCTTAAAAATGGGGCACTGGCAAAGTAAACAAAATCCCATCACACACTTGAGCAGAAGAAGCCATTACTCTCAGGATTTAAATCTACGTGGGGAGACCCCAAAAGAACTCTTTGGCCTCATTAGTCATCCCTGTCAAGGCGTTGCTGAATAATCTCATGTGTTATAAACATCTTGGACTTAGGCTAAAATGCTATGCTGCACCTTACCACCCAAGTACGCTTGTAGTTTGGGAATTTTGTTCACTGACAATTGCCAGAAAACCTTTTTGATTCTGAAAATAGAGCTTATTTGAGCGTTTCTTCTATATTGTAACACAGCGCCATCGGAACCTTTTCTTGTGCGTGTGTTTGGGTTGTAGCCTTTTTTTCCTGCCGCCAAAAGTAGGAGGAGTTTTGAGGCCAAAGCGCATGCTTCTAAAGTTCAGAGGGATGGCAATGTCAACCAAGAGTCCGCAGTTGAATACTTATTTACTTTGCAAAGATCGATCGATCGATCGAAAGAAATCAAAAGCCATAGGCTTAAAAATGGGGCACTGGCAAAGTAAACAAAATCCCATCACACACTTGAGCAGAAGAAGCCATTACTCTCAGGATTTAAATCTACGTGGGGAGACCCCAAAAGAACTCTTTGGCCTCATTAGTCATCCCTGTCAAGGCGTTGCTGAATAATCTCATGTGTTATAAACATCTTGGACTTAGGCTAAAATGCTATGCTGCTCCTTACCACCCAAGTACGCTTGTAGTTTGGGAATTTTGTTCACTGACAATTGCCAGAAAACCTTTTTGATTCTGAAAATAGAGCTTATTTGAGCGTTTCTTCTATAACGTAACACAGCGCCATCGGAACCTTTTCTTGTGCGTGTGTATGGGTTGTAGCCTTTTTTTCCTGCCGCCAAAAGTAGGAGGAGTTTTGAGGCCAAAGCGCATGCTTCTAAAGTTCAGAGGGATGGCAATGTCAACCAAGAGTCCGCAGTTGAATACTTATTTACTTTGCAAAGATCGATCGATCGATCGAAAGAAATCAAAAGCCATAGGCTTAAAAATGGGGCACTGGCAAAGTAAACAAAATCCCATCACACACTTGAGCAGAAGAAGCCATTACTCTCAGGATTTAAATCTACGTGGGGAGACCCCAAAAGAACTCTTTGGCCTCATTAGTCATCCCTGTCAAGGCGTTGCTGAATAATCTCATGTGTTATAAACATCTTGGACTTAGGCTAAAATGCTATGCTGCACCTTACCACCCAAGTACGCTTGTAGTTTGGGAATTTTGTTCACTGACAATTGCCAGAAAACCTTTTTGATTCTGAAAATAGAGCTTATTTGAGCGTTTCTTCTATAACGTAACACAGCGCCATCGGAACCTTTTCTTGTGCGTGTGTATGGGTTGTAGCCTTTTTTTCCTGCCGCCAAAAGTAGGAGGAGTTTTGAGGCCAAAGCGCATGCTTCTAAAGTTCAGAGGGATGGCAATGTCAACCAAGAGTCCGCAGTTGAATACTTATTTACTTTGCAAAGATCGATCGATCGATCGAAAGAAATCAAAAGCCATAGGCTTAAAATTGGGGCACTGGCAAAGTAAACAAAATCCCATCACACACTTGAGCAGAAGAAGCCATTACTCTCAGGATTTAAATCTACGTGGGGAGACCCCAAAAGAACTCTTTGGCCTCATTAGTCATCCCTGTCAAGGCGTTGCTGAATAATCTCATGTGTTATAAACATCTTGGACTTAGGCTAAAATGCTATGCTGCACCTTACCACCCAAGTACGCTTGTAGTTTGGGAATTTTGTTCACTGACAATTGCCAGAAAACCTTTTTGATTCTGAAAATAGAGCTTATTTGAGCGTTTCTTCTATAACGTAACACAGCGCCATCGGAACCTTTTCTTGTGCGTGTGTATGGGTTGTAGCCTTTTTTTCCTGCCGCCAAAAGTAGGAGGAGTTTTGAGGCCAAAGCGCATGCTTCTAAAGTTCAGAGGGATGGCAATGTCAACCAAGACTCCGCAGTTGAATACTTATTTACTTTGCAAAGATCGATCGATCGATCGAAAGAAATCAAAAGCCATAGGCTTAAAAATGGGGCACTGGCAAAGTAAACAAAATCCCATCACACACTTGAGCAGAAGAAGCCATTACTCTCAGGATTTAAATCTACGTGGGGAGACCCCAAAAGAACTCTTTGGCCTCATTAGTCATCCCTGTCAAGGCGTTGCTGAATAATCTCATGTGTTATAAACATCTTGGACTTAGGCTAAAATGCTATGCTGCACCTTACCACCCAAGTACGCTTGTAGTTTGGGAATTTTGTTCACTGACAATTGCCAGAAAACCTTTTTGATTCTGAAAATAGAGCTTATTTGAGCGTTTCTTCTATAACGTAACACAGCGCCATCGGAACCTTTTCTTGTGCGTGTGTATGGGTTGTAGCCTTTTTTTCCTGCCGCCAAAAGTAGGAGGAGTTTTGAGGCCAAAGCGCATGCTTCTAAAGTTCAGAGGGATGGCAATGTCAACCAAGAGTCCGCAGTTGAATACTTATTTACTTTGCAAAGATCGATCGATCGATCGAAAGAAATCAAAAGCCATAGGCTTAAAAATGGGGCACTGGCAAAGTAAACAAAATCCCATCACACACTTGAGCAGAAGAAGCCATTACTCTCAGGATTTAAATCTACGTGGGGAGACCCCAAAAGAACTCTTTGGCCTCATTAGTCATCCCTGTCAAGGCGTTGCTGAATAATCTCATGTGTTATAAACATCTTGGACTTAGGCTAAAATGCTATGCTGCTCCTTACCACCCAAGTACGCTTGTAGTTTGGGAATTTTGTTCACTGACAATTGCCAGAAAACCTTTTTGATTCTGAAAATAGAGCTTATTTGAGCGTTTCTTCTATAACGTAACACAGCGCCATCGGAACCTTTTCTTGTGCGTGTGTATGGGTTGTAGCCTTTTTTTCCTGCCGCCAAAAGTAGGAGGAGTTTTGAGGCCAAAGCGCATGCTTCTAAAGTTCAGAGGGATGGCAATGTCAACCAAGAGTCCGCAGTTGAATACTTATTTACTTTGCAACGATCGATCGATCGATCGAAAGAAATCAAAAGCCATAGGCTTAAAAATGGGGCACTGGCAAAGTAAACAAAATCCCATCACACACTTGAGCAGAAGAAGCCATTACTCTCAGGATTTAAATCTACGTGGGGAGACCCCAAAAGAACTCTTTGGCCTCATTAGTCATCCCTGTCAAGGCGTTGCTGAATAATCTCATGTGTTATAAACATCTTGGACTTAGGCTAAAATGCTATGCTGCACCTTACCACCCAAGTACGCTTGTAGTTTGGGAATTTTGTTCACTGACAATTGCCAGAAAACCTTTTTGATTCTGAAAATAGAGCTTATTTGAGCGTTTCTTCTATAACGTAACACAGCGCCATCGGAACCTTTTCTTGTGCGTGTGTATGGGTTGTAGCCTTTTTTTCCTGCCGCCAAAAGTAGGAGGAGTTTTGAGGCCAAAGCGCATGCTTCTAAAGTTCAGAGGGATGGCAATGTCAACCAAGAGTCCGCAGTTGAATACTTATTTACTTTGCAAAGATCGATCGATCGATCGAAAGAAATCAAAAGCCATAGGCTTAAAAATGGGGCACTGGCAAAGTAAACAAAATCCCATCACACACTTGAGCAGAAGAAGCCATTACTCTCAGGATTTAAATCTACGTGGGGAGACCCCAAAAGAACTCTTTGGCCTCATTAGTCATCCCTGTCAAGGCGTTGCTGAATAATCTCATGTGTTATAAACATCTTGGACTTAGGCTAAAATGCTATGCTGCACCTTACCACCCAAGTACGCTTGTAGTTTGGGAATTTTGTTCACTGACAATTGCCAGAAAACCTTTTTGATTCTGAAAATAGAGCTTATTTGAGCGTTTCTTCTATAACGTAACACAGCGCCATCGGAACCTTTTCTTGTGCGTGTGTATGGGTTGTAGCCTTTTTTTCCTGCCGCCAAAAGTAGGAGGAGTTTTGAGGCCAAAGCGCATGCTTCTAAAGTTCAGAGGGATGGCAATGTCAACCAAGAGTCCGCAGTTGAATACTTATTTACTTTGCAAAGATCGATCGATCGATCGAAAGAAATCAAAAGCCATAGGCTTAAAAATGGGGCACTGGCAAAGTAAACAAAATCCCATCACACACTTGAGCAGAAGAAGCCATTACTCTCAGGATTTAAATCTACGTGGGGAGACCCCAAAAGAACTCTTTGGCCTCATTAGTCATCCCTGTCAAGGCGTTGCTGAATAATCTCATGTGTTATAAACATCTTGGACTTAGGCTAAAATGCTATGCTGCACCTTACCACCCAAGTACGCTTGTAGTTTGGGAATTTTGTTCACTGACAATTGCCAGAAAACCTTTTTGATTCTGAAAATAGAGCTTATTTGAGCGTTTCTTCTATAACGTAACACAGCGCCATCGGAACCTTTTCTTGTGCGTGTGTATGGGTTGTAGCCTTTTTTTCCTGCCGCCAAAAGTAGGAGGAGTTTTGAGGCCAAAGCGCATGCTTCTAAAGTTCAGAGGGATGGCAATGTCAACCAAGAGTCCGCAGTTGAATACTTATTTACTTTGCAAAGATCGATCGATCGATCGAAAGAAATCAAAAGCCATAGGCTTAAAAATGGGGCACTGGCAAAGTAAACAAAATCCCATCACACACTTGAGCAGAAGAAGCCATTACTCTCAGGATTTAAATCTACGTGGGGAGACCCCAAAAGAACTCTTTGGCCTCATTAGTCATCCCTGTCAAGGCGTTGCTGAATAATCTCATGTGTTATAAACATCTTGGACTTAGGCTAAAATGCTATGCTGCTCCTTACCACCCAAGTACGCTTGTAGTTTGGGAATTTTGTTCACTGACAATTGCCAGAAAACCTTTTTGATTCTGAAAATAGAGCTTATTTGAGCGTTTCTTCTATAACGTAACACAGCGCCATCGGAACCTTTTCTTGTGCGTGTGTATGGGTTGTAGCCTTTTTTTCCTGCCGCCAAAAGTAGGAGGAGTTTTGAGGCCAAAGCGCATGCTTCTAAAGTTCAGAGGGATGGCAATGTCAACCAAGAGTCCGCAGTTGAATACTTATTTACTTTGCAACGATCGATCGATCGATCGAAAGAAATCAAAAGCCATAGGCTTAAAAATGGGGCACTGGCAAAGTAAACAAAATCCCATCACACACTTGAGCAGAAGAAGCCATTACTCTCAGGATTTAAATCTACGTGGGGAGACCCCAAAAGAACTCTTTGGCCTCATTAGTCATCCCTGTCAAGGCGTTGCTGAATAATCTCATGTGTTATAAACATCTTGGACTTAGGCTAAAATGCTATGCTGCACCTTACCACCCAAGTACGCTTGTAGTTTGGGAATTTTGTTCACTGACAATTGCCAGAAAACCTTTTTGATTCTGAAAATAGAGCTTATTTGAGCGTTTCTTCTATAACGTAACACAGCGCCATCGGAACCTTTTCTTGTGCGTGTGTATGGGTTGTAGCCTTTTTTTCCTGCCGCCAAAAGTAGGAGGAGTTTTGAGGCCAAAGCGCATGCTTCTAAAGTTCAGAGGGATGGCAATGTCAACCAAGAGTCCGCAGTTGAATACTTATTTACTTTGCAAAGATCGATCGATCGATCGAAAGAAATCAAAAGCCATAGGCTTAAAAATGGGGCACTGGCAAAGTAAACAAAATCCCATCACACACTTGAGCAGAAGAAGCCATTACTCTCAGGATTTAAATCTACGTGGGGAGACCCCAAAAGAACTCTTTGGCCTCATTAGTCATCCCTGTCAAGGCGTTGCTGAATAATCTCATGTGTTATAAACATCTTGGACTTAGGCTAAAATGCTATGCTGCACCTTACCACCCAAGTACGCTTGTAGTTTGGGAATTTTGTTCACTGACAATTGCCAGAAAACCTTTTTGATTCTGAAAATAGAGCTTATTTGAGCGTTTCTTCTATAACGTAACACAGCGCCATCGGACCGGACCACTCGGGCTGCCTCTGTGGCGCAACGGTAGCGCGTCTGACTCCAGATCAGAAAGTTGCGTGTTCAACTTCACGTCAGCGTCATGTACTTTGTTGATTCTTGTTATAGTGGGTGAACAGCATTCACTCATTCATGTTATGGGGCTGTTTCATACCTGTCACTCCGCAATCATGCGATCTGCCAAGAGGATTAGTTCAAATGCTCTAATACTCAACTGTTTGACAGTTTGGCCATTGCCCTCTGAGAGCTTGAGTTGTGAATGAAACTGCATATACACATGTATAACTCAAAAGTACAGCATGCGATGGCCGGGAATCGAACCCGGGTCAACTGCTTGGAAGGCAGCTATGCTTACGACTATACCACCATCGCAAGGTCACATGCTTTCGCAGTGCCGTGTCGCAAATCGGCGCCTGTAATTGATATCTAAAGTTCCATGCACACGGAACATGGTTTGAAGATAATTACTATCATAGAAACGCCTTTTTTTGCACGGTTTCGCTGGTCGCATTTCTTGTCCAACTGAGCAACAGGTAGCGTGGCCGAGTGGTCTAAGGCGCTGGATTTAGGTTCCAGTCTCTTCGGAGGCGTGGGTTTAAATCCCACCGCTGCCAGTTCGCATGCCGAACGTCAAGAGCAGGGCTGTGTGATGTCTGTCGGCAGCGCTTCCGTTTGAGTTTAGCTTTCATAAAATACATATTCTAAATCTGGCCCTGGTCAAAAGCCAACCAGGGATTCTTTACTTCCGCCAAATGGCCTGCCAGCAGGGGCCCGTACGGGAACAACATGAACCACGTTGTTGGCAGGATTCGAACCTGCGCGGGAAATTCCCAATGGATTTCTAGTCCAACAACTCATTAGCTGCTTACGGGAACCTTTTCTTGTGCGTGTGTATGGGTTTTAGCCTTTTTTTCCTGCCGCCAAAAGTAGGAGGAGTTTTGAGGCCAAAGCGCATGCTTCTGAAGTTCAGAGGGATGGCAAAGTCAATCAAGAGTCCGCAGTTGAATACTTATTTACTTTGCAAAGATCGATCGATCGATCGATCGAAAGAAATCAAAAGCCATAGGCTTAAAAATGGGGCACTGGCAAAGTAAACAAAATCCCATCACACACTTGAGCAGAAGAAGCCATTACTCTCAGGATTTAAATCTACGTGGGGAGACCCCAAAAGAACTCTTTGGCCTCATTAGTCATCCCTGTCAAGGCGTTGCTGAATAATCTCATGTGTTATAAACATCTTGGACTTAGGCTAAAATGCTATGCTGCACCTTACCACCCAAGTACGCTTGTAGTTTGGGAATTTTGTTCACTGACAATTGCCAGAAAACCTTTTTGATTCTGAAAATAGAGCTTATTTGAGCGTTTCTTCTATAACGTAACACAGCGCCATCGGAACCTTTTCTTGTGCGTGTGTATGGGTTGTAGCCTTTTTTTCCTGCCGCCAAAAGTAGGAGGAGTTTTGAGGCCAAAGCGCATGCTTCCAAAGTTCAGAGGGATGGCAATGTCAACCAAGAGTCCGCAGTTGAATACTTATTTACTTTGCAAAGATCGATCGATCGATCGAAAGAAATCAAAAGCCATAGGCTTAAAAATGGGGCACTGGCAAAGTAAACAAAATCCCATCACACACTTGAGCAGAAGAAGCCATTACTCTCAGGATTTAAATCTACGTGGGGAGACCCCAAAAGAACTCTTTGGCCTCATTAGTCATCCCTGTCAAGGCGTTGCTGAATAATCTCATGTGTTATAAACATCTTGGACTTAGGCTAAAATGCTATGCTGCACCTTACCACCCAAGTACGCTTGTAGTTTGGGAATTTTGTTTACTGACAATTGCCAGAAAACCTTTTTGATTCTGAAAATAGAGCTTATTTGAGCGTTTCTTCTATAACGTAACACAGCGCCATCGGACCGGACCACTCGGGCTGCCTCTGTGGCGCAACGGTAGCGCGTCTGACTCCAGATCAGAAAGTTGCGTGTTCAACTTCACGTCAGCGTCATGTACTTTGTTGATTCTTGTTATAGTGGGTGAACAGCATTCACTCATTCATGTTATGGGGCTGTTTCATACCTGTCACTCCGCAATCATGCGATCTGCCAAGAGGATTAGTTCAAATGCTCTAATACTCAACTGTTTGACAGTTTGGCCATTGCCCTCTGAGAGCTTGAGTTGTGAATGAAACTGCATATACACATGTATAACTCAAAAGTACAGCATGCGATGGCCGGGAATCGAACCCGGGTCAACTGCTTGGAAGGCAGCTATGCTTACCACTATACCACCATCGCAAGGACACATGCTTTCGCAGTGCCGTGTCGCAAATCGGCGCCTGTAATTGATATCTAAAGTTCCATGCACACGGAACATGGTTTGAAGATAATTACTATCATAGAAACGCCTTTTTTTGCACGGTTTCGCTGGTCGCATTTCTTGTCCAACTGAGCAACAGGTAGCGTTGCCGAGTGGTCTAAGGCGCTGGATTTAGGTTCCAGTCTCTTCGGAGGCGTGGGTTTAAATCCCACCGCTGCCAGTTCGCATGCCGAACGTCAAGAGCAGGGCTGTGTGATGTCTGTCGGCAGCGCTTCCGTTTGAGTTTAGCTTTCATAAAATACATATTCTAAATCTGGCCCTGGTCAAAAGCCAACCAGGGATTCTTTACTTCCGCCAAATGGCCTGCCAGCAGGGGCCCGTACGGGAACAACATGAACCACCTTGTTGGCAGGATTCGAACCTGCGCGGGAAATTCCCAATGGATTTCTAGTCCAACAACTCATTAGCTGCTTACGGGAACCTTTTCTTGTGCGTGTGTATGGGTTTTAGCCTTTTTTTCCTGCCCGCCAAAAGTAGGAGGAGTTTTGAGGCCAAAGCGCATGCTTCTGAAGTTCAGAGGGATGGCAATGTCAATCAAGAGTCCGCAGTTGAATACTTATTTACTTTGCAAAGATCGATCGATCGATCGATCGAAAGAAATCAAAAGCCATAGGCTTAAAAATGGGGCACTGGCAAAGTAAACAAAATCCCATCACACACTTGAGCAGAAGAAGCCATTACTCTCAGGATTTAAATCTACGTGGGGAGACCCCAAAAGAACTCTTTGGCCTCATTAGTCATCCCTGTCAAGGCGTTGCTGAATAATCTCATGTGTTATAAACATCTTGGACTTAGGCTAAAATGCTATACTGCACCTTACCACCCAAGTACGCTTGTAGTTTGGGAATTTTGTTCACTGACAATTGCCAGAAAACCTTTTTGATTCTGAAAATAGAGCTTATTTGAGCGTTTCTTCTATAACGTAACACAGCGCCATCGGAACCTTTTCTTGTGCGTGTGTATGGGTTGTAGCCTTTTTTTCCTGCCGCCAAAAGTAGGAGGAGTTTTGAGGCCAAAGCGCATGCTTCTAAAGTTCAGAGGGATGGCAATGTCAACCAAGAGTCCGCAGTTGAATACTTATTTACTTTGCAAAGATCGATCGATCGATCGAAAGAAATCAAAAGCCATAGGCTTAAAAATGGGGCACTGGCAAAGTAAACAAAATCCCATCACACACTTGAGCAGAAGAAGCCATTACTCTCAGGATTTAAATCTACGTGGGGAGACCCCAAAAGAACTCTTTGGCCTCATTAGTCATCCCTGTCAAGGCGTTGCTGAATAATCTCATGTGTTATAAACATCTTGGACTTAGGCTAAAATGCTATGCTGCACCTTACCACCCAAGTACGCTTGTAGTTTGGGAATTTTGTTCACTGACAATTGCCAGAAAACCTTTTTGATTCTGAAAATAGAGCTTATTTGAGCGTTTCTTCTATAACGTAACACAGCGCCATCGGAACCTTTTCTTGTGCGTGTGTATGGGTTGTAGCCTTTTTTTCCTGCCGCCAAAAGTAGGAGGAGTTTTGAGGCCAAAGCGCATGCTTCTAAAGTTCAGAGGGATGGCAATGTCAACCAAGAGTCCGCAGTTGAATACTTATTTACTTTGCAAAGATCGATCGATCGATCGAAAGAAATCAAAAGCCATAGGCTTAAAAATGGGGCACTGGCAAAGTAAACAAAATCCCATCACACACTTGAGCAGAAGAAGCCATTACTCTCAGGATTTAAATCTACGTGGGGAGACCCCAAAAGAACTCTTTGGCCTCATTAGTCATCCCTGTCAAGGCGTTGCTGAATAATCTCATGTGTTATAAACATCTTGGACTTAGGCTAAAATGCTATGCTGCTCCTTACCACCCAAGTACGCTTGTAGTTTGGGAATTTTGTTCACTGACAATTGCCAGAAAACCTTTTTGATTCTGAAAATAGAGCTTATTTGAGCGTTTCTTCTATAACGTAACACAGCGCCATCGGAACCTTTTCTTGTGCGTGTGTATGGGTTGTAGCCTTTTTTTCCTGCCGCCAAAAGTAGGAGGAGTTTTGAGGCCAAAGCGCATGCTTCTAAAGTTCAGAGGGATGGCAATGTCAACCAAGAGTCCGCAGTTGAATACTTATTTACTTTGCAAAGATCGATCGATCGATCGAAAGAAATCAAAAGCCATAGGCTTAAAAATGGGGCACTGGCAAAGTAAACAAAATCCCATCACACACTTGAGCAGAAGAAGCCATTACTCTCAGGATTTAAATCTACGTGGGGAGACCCCAAAAGAACTCTTTGGCCTCATTAGTCATCCCTGTCAAGGCGTTGCTGAATAATGTCATGTGTTATAAACATCTTGGACTTAGGCTAAAATGCTATGCTGCACCTTACCACCCAAGTACGCTTGTAGTTTGGGAATTTTGTTCACTGACAATTGCCAGAAAACCTTTTTGATTCTGAAAATAGAGCTTATTTGAGCGTTTCTTCTATAACGTAACACAGCGCCATCGGAACCTTTTCTTGTGCGTGTGTATGGGTTGTAGCCTTTTTTTCCTGCCGCCAAAAGTAGGAGGAGTTTTGAGGCCAAAGCGCATGCTTCTAAAGTTCAGAGGGATGGCAATGTCAACCAAGAGTCCGCAGTTGAATACTTATTTACTTTGCAAAGATCGATCGATCGATCGAAAGAAATCAAAAGCCATAGGCTTAAAAATGGGGCACTGGCAAAGTAAACAAAATCCCATCACACACTTGAGCAGAAGAAGCCATTACTCTCAGGATTTAAATCTACGTGGGGAGACCCCAAAAGAACTCTTTGGCCTCATTAGTCATCCCTGTCAAGGCGTTGCTGAATAATCTCATGTGTTATAAACATCTTGGACTTAGGCTAAAATGCTATGCTGCTCCTTACCACCCAAGTACGCTTGTAGTTTGGGAATTTTGTTCACTGACAATTGCCAGAAAACCTTTTTGATTCTGAAAATAGAGCTTATTTGAGCGTTTCTTCTATAACGTAACACAGCGCCATCGGAACCTTTTCTTGTGCGTGTGTATGGGTTGTAGCCTTTTTTTCCTGCCGCCAAAAGTAGGAGGAGTTTTGAGGCCAAAGCGCATGCTTCTAAAGTTCAGAGGGATGGCAATGTCAACCAAGAGTCCGCAGTTGAATACTTATTTACTTTGCAAAGATCGATCGATCGATCGAAAGAAATCAAAAGCCATAGGCTTAAAAATGGGGCACTGGCAAAGTAAACAAAATCCCATCACACACTTGAGCAGAAGAAGCCATTACTCTCAGGATTTAAATCTACGTGGGGAGACCCCAAAAGAACTCTTTGGCCTCATTAGTCATCCCTGTCAAGGCGTTGCTGAATAATCTCATGTGTTATAAACATCTTGGACTTAGGCTAAAATGCTATGCTGCACCTTACCACCCAAGTACGCTTGTAGTTTGGGAATTTTGTTCACTGACAATTGCCAGAAAACCTTTTTGATTCTGAAAATAGAGCTTATTTGAGCGTTTCTTCTATATTGTAACACAGCGCCATCGGAACCTTTTCTTGTGCGTGTGTTTGGGTTGTAGCCTTTTTTTCCTGCCGCCAAAAGTAGGAGGAGTTTTGAGGCCAAAGCGCATGCTTCTAAAGTTCAGAGGGATGGCAATGTCAACCAAGAGTCCGCAGTTGAATACTTATTTACTTTGCAAAGATCGATCGATCGATCGAAAGAAATCAAAAGCCATAGGCTTAAAAATGGGGCACTGGCAAAGTAAACAAAATCCCATCACACACTTGAGCAGAAGAAGCCATTACTCTCAGGATTTAAATCTACGTGGGGAGACCCCAAAAGAACTCTTTGGCCTCATTAGTCATCCCTGTCAAGGCGTTGCTGAATAATCTCATGTGTTATAAACATCTTGGACTTAGGCTAAAATGCTATGCTGCTCCTTACCACCCAAGTACGCTTGTAGTTTGGGAATTTTGTTCACTGACAATTGCCAGAAAACCTTTTTGATTCTGAAAATAGAGCTTATTTGAGCGTTTCTTCTATAACGTAACACAGCGCCATCGGAACCTTTTCTTGTGCGTGTGTATGGGTTGTAGCCTTTTTTTCCTGCCGCCAAAAGTAGGAGGAGTTTTGAGGCCAAAGCGCATGCTTCTAAAGTTCAGAGGGATGGCAATGTCAACCAAGAGTCCGCAGTTGAATACTTATTTACTTTGCAAAGATCGATCGATCGATCGAAAGAAATCAAAAGCCATAGGCTTAAAAATGGGGCACTGGCAAAGTAAACAAAATCCCATCACACACTTGAGCAGAAGAAGCCATTACTCTCAGGATTTAAATCTACGTGGGGAGACCCCAAAAGAACTCTTTGGCCTCATTAGTCATCCCTGTCAAGGCGTTGCTGAATAATCTCATGTGTTATAAACATCTTGGACTTAGGCTAAAATGCTATGCTGCACCTTACCACCCAAGTACGCTTGTAGTTTGGGAATTTTGTTCACTGACAATTGCCAGAAAACCTTTTTGATTCTGAAAATAGAGCTTAATTGAGCGTTTCTTCTATATTGTAACACAGCGCCATCGGAACCTTTTCTTGTGCGTGTGTATGGATTGTAGCCTTTTTTTCCTGCCGCCAAAAGTAGGAGGAGTTTTGAGGCCAAAGAGCATGCTTCTAAAGTTCAGAGGGATGGCAATGTCAACCAAGAGTCCGCAGTTGAATACTTATTTACTTTGCAAAGATCGATCGATCGATCGAAAGAAATCAAAAGCCATAGGCTTAAAAATGGGGCACTGGCAAAGTAAACAAAATCCCATCACACACTTGAGCAGAAGAAGCCATTACTCTCAGGATTTAAATCTACGTGGGGAGACCCCAAAAGAACTCTTTGGCCTCATTAGTCATCCCTGTCAAGACGTTGCTGAATAATCTCATGTGTTATAAACATCTTGGACTTAGGCTAAAATGCTATGCTGCACCTTACCACCCAAGTACGCTTGTAGTTTGGGAATTTTGTTCACTGACAATTGCCAGAAAACCTTTTTGATTCTGAAAATAGAGCTTATTTGAGCGTTTCTTCTATAACGTAACACAGCGCCATCGGAACCTTTTCTTGTGCGTGTGTATGGGTTGTAGCCTTTTTTTCCTGCCGCCAAAAGTAGGAGGAGTTTTGAGGCCAAAGCGCATGCTTCTAAAGTTCAGAGGGATGGCAATGTCAACCAAGAGTCCGCAGTTGAATACTTATTTACTTTGCAAAGATCGATCGATCGATCGAAAGAAATCAAAAGCCATAGGCTTAAAAATGGGGCACTGGCAAAGTAAACAAAATCCCATCACACACTTGAGCAGAAGAAGCCATTACTCTCAGGATTTAAATCTACGTGGGGAGACCCCAAAAGAACTCTTTGGCCTCATTAGTCATCCCTGTCAAGGCGTTGCTGAATAATCTCATGTGTTATAAACATCTTGGACTTAGGCTAAAATGCTATGCTGCTCCTTACCACCCAAGTACGCTTGTAGTTTGGGAATTTTGTTCACTGACAATTGCCAGAAAACCTTTTTGATTCTGAAAATAGAGCTTATTTGAGCGTTTCTTCTATAACGTAACACAGCGCCATCGGAACCTTTTCTTGTGCGTGTGTATGGGTTGTAGCCTTTTTTTCCTGCCGCCAAAAGTAGGAGGAGTTTTGAGGCCAAAGCGCATGCTTCTAAAGTTCAGAGGGATGGCAATGTCAACCAAGAGTCCGCAGTTGAATACTTATTTACTTTGCAACGATCGATCGATCGATCGAAAGAAATCAAAAGCCATAGGCTTAAAAATGGGGCACTGGCAAAGTAAACAAAATCCCATCACACACTTGAGCAGAAGAAGCCATTACTCTCAGGATTTAAATCTACGTGGGGAGACCCCAAAAGAACTCTTTGGCCTCATTAGTCATCCCTGTCAAGGCGTTGCTGAATAATCTCATGTGTTATAAACATCTTGGACTTAGGCTAAAATGCTATGCTGCTCCTTACCACCCAAGTACGCTTGTAGTTTGGGAATTTTGTTCACTGACAATTGCCAGAAAACCTTTTTGATTCTGAAAATAGAGCTTATTTGAGCGTTTCTTCTATAACGTAACACAGCGCCATCGGAACCTTTTCTTGTGCGTGTGTATGGGTTGTAGCCTTTTTTTCCTGCCGCCAAAAGTAGGAGGAGTTTTGAGGCCAAAGCGCATGCTTCTAAAGTTCAGAGGGATGGCAATGTCAACCAAGAGTCCGCAGTTGAATACTTATTTACTTTGCAAAGATCGATCGATCGATCGAAAGAAATCAAAAGCCATAGGCTTAAAAATGGGGCACTGGCAAAGTAAACAAAATCCCATCACACACTTGAGCAGAAGAAGCCATTACTCTCAGGATTTAAATCTACGTGGGGAGACCCCAAAAGAACTCTTTGGCCTCATTAGTCATCCCTGTCAAGGCGTTGCTGAATAATCTCATGTGTTATAAACATCTTGGACTTAGGCTAAAATGCTATGCTGCTCCTTACCACCCAAGTACGCTTGTAGTTTGGGAATTTTGTTCACTGACAATTGCCAGAAAACCTTTTTGATTCTGAAAATAGAGCTTATTTGAGCGTTTCTTCTATAACGTAACACAGCGCCATCGGAACCTTTTCTTGTGCGTGTGTATGGGTTGTAGCCTTTTTTTCCTGCCGCCAAAAGTAGGAGGAGTTTTGAGGCCAAAGCGCATGCTTCTAAAGTTCAGAGGGATGGCAATGTCAACCAAGAGTCCGCAGTTGAATACTTATTTACTTTGCAACGATCGATCGATCGATCGAAAGAAATCAAAAGCCATAGGCTTAAAAATGGGGCACTGGCAAAGTAAACAAAATCCCATCACACACTTGAGCAGAAGAAGCCATTACTCTCAGGATTTAAATCTACGTGGGGAGACCCCAAAAGAACTCTTTGGCCTCATTAGTCATCCCTGTCAAGGCGTTGCTGAATAATCTCATGTGTTATAAACATCTTGGACTTAGGCTAAAATGCTATGCTGCTCCTTACCACCCAAGTACGCTTGTAGTTTGGGAATTTTGTTCACTGACAATTGCCAGAAAACCTTTTTGATTCTGAAAATAGAGCTTATTTGAGCGTTTCTTCTATAACGTAACACAGCGCCATCGGAACCTTTTCTTGTGCGTGTGTATGGGTTGTAGCCTTTTTTTCCTGCCGCCAAAAGTAGGAGGAGTTTTGAGGCCAAAGCGCATGCTTCTAAAGTTCAGAGGGATGGCAATGTCAACCAAGAGTCCGCAGTTGAATACTTATTTACTTTGCAAAGATCGATCGATCGATCGAAAGAAATCAAAAGCCATAGGCTTAAAAATGGGGCACTGGCAAAGTAAACAAAATCCCATCACACACTTGAGCAGAAGAAGCCATTACTCTCAGGATTTAAATCTACGTGGGGAGACCCCAAAAGAACTCTTTGGCCTCATTAGTCATCCCTGTCAAGGCGTTGCTGAATAATCTCATGTGTTATAAACATCTTGGACTTAGGCTAAAATGCTATGCTGCTCCTTACCACCCAAGTACGCTTGTAGTTTGGGAATTTTGTTCACTGACAATTGCCAGAAAACCTTTTTGATTCTGAAAATAGAGCTTATTTGAGCGTTTCTTCTATAACGTAACACAGCGCCATCGGAACCTTTTCTTGTGCGTGTGTATGGGTTGTAGCCTTTTTTTCCTGCCGCCAAAAGTAGGAGGAGTTTTGAGGCCAAAGCGCATGCTTCTAAAGTTCAGAGGGATGGCAATGTCAACCAAGAGTCCGCAGTTGAATACTTATTTACTTTGCAACGATCGATCGATCGATCGAAAGAAATCAAAAGCCATAGGCTTAAAAATGGGGCACTGGCAAAGTAAACAAAATCCCATCACACACTTGAGCAGAAGAAGCCATTACTCTCAGGATTTAAATCTACGTGGGGAGACCCCAAAAGAACTCTTTGGCCTCATTAGTCATCCCTGTCAAGGCGTTGCTGAATAATCTCATGTGTTATAAACATCTTGGACTTAGGCTAAAATGCTATGCTGCACCTTACCACCCAAGTACGCTTGTAGTTTGGGAATTTTGTTCACTGACAATTGCCAGAAAACCTTTTTGATTCTGAAAATAGAGCTTATTTGAGCGTTTCTTCTATAACGTAACACAGCGCCATCGGAACCTTTTCTTGTGCGTGTGTATGGGTTGTAGCCTTTTTTTCCTGCCGCCAAAAGTAGGAGGAGTTTTGAGGCCAAAGCGCATGCTTCTAAAGTTCAGAGGGATGGCAATGTCAACCAAGAGTCCGCAGTTGAATACTTATTTACTTTGCAAAGATCGATCGATCGATCGAAAGAAATCAAAAGCCATAGGCTTAAAAATGGGGCACTGGCAAAGTAAACAAAATCCCATCACACACTTGAGCAGAAGAAGCCATTACTCTCAGGATTTAAATCTACGTGGGGAGACCCCAAAAGAACTCTTTGGCCTCATTAGTCATCCCTGTCAAGGCGTTGCTGAATAATCTCATGTGTTATAAACATCTTGGACTTAGGCTAAAATGCTATGCTGCACCTTACCACCCAAGTACGCTTGTAGTTTGGGAATTTTGTTCACTGACAATTGCCAGAAAACCTTTTTGATTCTGAAAATAGAGCTTATTTGAGCGTTTCTTCTATAACGTAACACAGCGCCATCGGAACCTTTTCTTGTGCGTGTGTATGGGTTGTAGCCTTTTTTTCCTGCCGCCAAAAGTAGGAGGAGTTTTGAGGCCAAAGCGCATGCTTCTAAAGTTCAGAGGGATGGCAATGTCAACCAAGAGTCCGCAGTTGAATACTTATTTACTTTGCAAAGATCGATCGATCGATCGAAAGAAATCAAAAGCCATAGGCTTAAAAATGGGGCACTGGCAAAGTAAACAAAATCCCATCACACACTTGAGCAGAAGAAGCCATTACTCTCAGGATTTAAATCTACGTGGGGAGACCCCAAAAGAACTCTTTGGCCTCATTAGTCATCCCTGTCAAGGCGTTGCTGAATAATCTCATGTGTTATAAACATCTTGGACTTAGGCTAAAATGCTATGCTGCACCTTACCACCCAAGTACGCTTGTAGTTTGGGAATTTTGTTCACTGACAATTGCCAGAAAACCTTTTTGATTCTGAAAATAGAGCTTATTTGAGCGTTTCTTCTATAACGTAACACAGCGCCATCGGACCGGACCACTCGGGCTGCCTCTGTGGCGCAACGGTAGCGCGTCTGACTCCAGATCAGAAAGTTGCGTGTTCAACTTCACGGCAGCGTCATGTACTTTGTTGATTCTTGTTATAGTGGGTGAACAGCATTCACTCATTCATGTTATGGGGCTGTTTCATACCTGTCACTCCGCAATCATGCGATCTGCCAAGAGGATTAGTTCAAATGCTCTAATACTCAACTG
>NW_027315735.1:11661417-11663917 GCF_026437365.1 Eucyclogobius newberryi
TAAATCTACGTGGGGAGACCCCAAAAGAACTCTTTGGCCTCATTAGTCATCCCTGTCAAGGCGTTGCTGAATAATCTCATGTGTTATAAACATCTTGGACTTAGGCTAAAATGCTATGCTGCTCCTTACCACCCAAGTACGCTTGAAGTTTGGGAATTTTGTTCACTGACAATTGCCAGAAAACCTTTTTGATTCTGAAAATAGAGCTTATTTGAGCGTTTCTTCTATAACGTAACACAGCGCCATCGGAACCTTTTCTTGTGCGTGTGTATGGGTTGTAGCCTTTTTTTCCTGCCGCCAAAAGTAGGAGGAGTTTTGAGGCCAAAGCGCATGCTTCTAAAGTTCAGAGGGATGGCAATGTCAACCAAGAGTCCGCAGTTGAATACTTATTTACTTTGCAAAGATCGATCGATCGATCGAAAGAAATCAAAAGCCATAGGCTTAAAAATGGGGCACTGGCAAAGTAAACAAAATCCCATCACACACTTGAGCAGAAGAAGCCATTACTCTCAGGATTTAAATCTACGTGGGGAGACCCCAAAAGAACTCTTTGGCCTCATTAGTCATCCCTGTCAAGGCGTTGCTGAATAATCTCATGTGTTATAAACATCTTGGACTTAGGCTAAAATGCTATGCTGCTCCTTACCACCCAAGTACGCTTGTAGTTTGGGAATTTTGTTCACTGACAATTGCCAGAAAACCTTTTTGATTCTGAAAATAGAGCTTATTTGAGCGTTTCTTCTATAACGTAACACAGCGCCATCGGAACCTTTTCTTGTGCGTGTGTATGGGTTGTAGCCTTTTTTTCCTGCCGCCAAAAGTAGGAGGAGTTTTGAGGCCAAAGCGCATGCTTCTAAAGTTCAGAGGGATGGCAATGTCAACCAAGAGTCCGCAGTTGAATACTTATTTACTTTGCAAAGATCGATCGATCGATCGAAAGAAATCAAAAGCCATAGGCTTAAAAATGGGGCACTGGCAAAGTAAACAAAATCCCATCACACACTTGAGCAGAAGAAGCCATTACTCTCAGGATTTAAATCTACGTGGGGAGACCCCAAAAGAACTCTTTGGCCTCATTAGTCATCCCTGTCAAGGCGTTGCTGAATAATCTCATGTGTTATAAACATCTTGGACTTAGGCTAAAATGCTATGCTGCACCTTACCACCCAAGTACGCTTGTAGTTTGGGAATTTTGTTCACTGACAATTGCCAGAAAACCTTTTTGATTCTGAAAATAGAGCTTATTTGAGCGTTTCTTCTATAACGTAACACAGCGCCATCGGAACCTTTTCTTGTGCGTGTGTATGGGTTGTAGCCTTTTTTTCCTGCCGCCAAAAGCAGGAGGAGTTTTGAGGCCAAAGCGCATGCTTCTAAAGTTCAGAGGGATGGCAATGTCAACCAAGAGTCCGCAGTTGAATACTTATTTACTTTGCAAAGATCGATCGATCTATCGAAAGAAATCAAAAGCCATAGGCTTAAAAATGGGGCACTGGCAAAGTAAACAAAATCCCATCACACACTTGAGCAGAAGAAGCCATTACTCTCAGGATTTAAATCTACGTGGGGAGACCCCAAAAGAACTCTTTGGCCTCATTAGTCATCCCTGTCAAGGCGTTGCTGAATAATCTCATGTGTTATAAACATCTTGGACTTAGGCTAAAATGCTATGCTGCACCTTACCACCCAAGTACGCTTGTAGTTTGGGAATTTTGTTCACTGACAATTGCCAGAAAACCTTTTTGATTCTGAAAATAGAGCTTATTTGAGCGTTTCTTCTATAACGTAACACAGCGCCATCGGACCGGACCACTCGGGCTGCCTCTGTGGCGCAACGGTAGCGCGTCTGACTCCAGATCAGAAAGTTGCGTGTTCAACTTCACGTCAGCGTCATGTACTTTGTTGATTCTTGTTATAGTGGGTGAACAGCATTCACTCATTCATGTTATGGGGCTGTTTCATACCTGTCACTCCGCAATCATGCGATCTGCCAAGAGGATTAGTTCAAATGCTCTAATACTCAACTGTTTGACAGTTTAGCCATTGCCCTCTGAGAGCTTTAGTTGTGAATGAAACTGCATATACACATGTATAACTCAAAAGTACAGCATGCGATGGCCGGGAATCGAACCCGGGTCAACTGCTTGGAAGGCAGCTATGCTTACCACTATACCACCATCGCAAGGACACATGCTTTCGCAGTGCCGTGTCGCAAATCGGCGCCTGTAATTGATATCTAAAGTTCCATGCACACGGAACATGGTTTGAAGATAATTACTATCATAGAAACGCCTTTTTTTGCACGGTTTCGCTGGTCGCATTTCTTGTCCAACTGAGCAACAGGTAGCGTGGCCGAGTGGTCTAAGGCGCTGGATTTAGGTTCCAGTCTCTTCGGAGGCGTGGGTTTAAATCCCACCGCTGCCAGTTCGCATGCCGAACGTCAAGAGCAGGGCTGTGTGATGTCTGTCGGCAGCGCTTCCGTTTGAGTTTAGCTTTCATAAAA
>NW_027315735.1:11666417-11671417 GCF_026437365.1 Eucyclogobius newberryi
CATCACACACTTGAGCAGAAGAAGCCATTACTCTCAGGATTTAAATCTACGTGGGGAGACCCCAAAAGAACTCTTTGGCCTCATTAGTCATCCCTGTCAAGGCGTTGCTGAATAATCTCATGTGTTATAAACATCTTGGACTTAGGCTAAAATGCTATGCTGCACCTTACCACCCAAGTACGCTTGTAGTTTGGGAATTTTGTTCACTGACAATTGCCAGAAAACCTTTTTGATTCTGAAAATAGAGCTTATTTGAGCGTTTCTTCTATAACGTAACACAGCGCCATCGGAACCTTTTCTTGTGCGTGTGTATGGGTTGTAGACTTTTTTTCCTGCCGCCAAAAGTAGGAGGAGTTTTGAGGCCAAAGCGCATGCTTCTAAAGTTCAGAGGGATGGCAATGTCAACCAAGAGTCCGCAGTTGAATACTTATTTACTTTGCAAAGATCGATCGATCGATCGAAAGAAATCAAAAGCCATAGGCTTAAAAATGGGGCACTGGCAAAGTAAACAAAATCCCATCACACACTTGAGCAGAAGAAGCCATTACTCTCAGGATTTAAATCTACGTGGGGAGACCCCAAAAGAACTCTTTGGCCTCATTAGTCATCCCTGTCAAGGCGTTGCTGAATAATCTCATGTGTTATAAACATCTTGGACTTAGGCTAAAATGCTATGCTGCACCTTACCACCCAAGTACGCTTGTAGTTTGGGAATTTTGTTCACTGACAATTGCCAGAAAACCTTTTTGATTCTGAAAATAGAGCTTATTTGAGCGTTTCTTCTATAACGTAACACAGCGCCATCGGAACCTTTTCTTGTGCGTGTGTATGGGTTGTAGCCTTTTTTTCCTGCCGCCAAAAGTAGGAGGAGTTTTGAGGCCAAAGCGCATGCTTCTAAAGTTCAGAGGGATGGCAATGTCAACCAAGAGTCCGCAGTTGAATACTTATTTACTTTGCAAAGATCGATCGATCGATCGAAAGAAATCAAAAGCCATAGGCTTAAAAATGGGGCACTGGCAAAGTAAACAAAATCCCATCACACACTTGAGCAGAAGAAGCCATTACTCTCAGGATTTAAATCTACGTGGGGAGACCCCAAAAGAACTCTTTGGCCTCATTAGTCATCCCTGTCAAGGCGTTGCTGAATAATCTCATGTGTTATAAACATCTTGGACTTAGGCTAAAATGCTATGCTGCACCTTACCACCCAAGTACGCTTGTAGTTTGGGAATTTTGTTCACTGACAATTGCCAGAAAACCTTTTTGATTCTGAAAATAGAGCTTATTTGAGCGTTTCTTCCATAACGTAACACAGCGCCATCGGAACCTTTTCTTGTGCGTGTGTATGGGTTGTAGCCTTTTTTTCCTGCCGCCAAAAGTAGGAGGAGTTTTGAGGCCAAAGCGCATGCTTCTAAAGTTCAGAGGGATGGCAATGTCAACCAAGAGTCCGCAGTTGAATACTTATTTACTTTGCAAAGATCGATCGATCGATCGAAAGAAATCAAAAGCCATAGGCTTAAAAATGGGGCACTGGCAAAGTAAACAAAATCCCATCACACACTTGAGCAGAAGAAGCCATTACTCTCAGGATTTAAATCTACGTGGGGAGACCCCAAAAGAACTCTTTGGCCTCATTAGTCATCCCTGTCAAGGCGTTGCTGAATAATCTCATGTGTTATAAACATCTTGGACTTAGGCTAAAATGCTATGCTGCACCTTACCACCCAAGTACGCTTGTAGTTTGGGAATTTTGTTCACTGACAATTGCCAGAAAACCTTTTTGATTCTGAAAATAGAGCTTATTTGAGCGTTTCTTCTATAACGTAACACAGCGCCATCGGACCGGACCACTCGGGCTGCCTCTGTGGCGCAACGGTAGCGCGTCTGACTCCAGATCAGAAAGTTGCGTGTTCAACTTCACGTCAGCGTCATGTACTTTGTTGATTCTTGTTATAGTGGGTGAACAGCATTCACTCATTCATGTTATGGGGCTGTTTCATACCTGTCACTCCGCAATCATGCGATCTGCCAAGAGGATTAGTTCAAATGCTCTAATACTCAACTGTTTGACAGTTTGGCCATTGCCCTCTGAGAGCTTTAGTTGTGAATGAAACTGCATATACACATGTATAACTCAAAAGTACAACATGCGATGGCCGGGAATCGAACCCGGGTCAACTGCTTGGAAGGCAGCTATGCTTACCACTATACCACCATCCCAAGGACACATGCTTTCGCAGTGCCGTGTCGCAAATCGGCGCCTGTAATTGATATCTAAAGTTCCATGCACACGGAACATGGTTTGAAGATAATTACTATCATAGAAACGCCTTTTTTTGCACGGTTTCGCTGGTCGCATTTCTTGTCCAACTGAGCAACAGGTAGGGTGGCCGAGTGGTCTAAGGCGCTGGATTTAGGTTCCAGTCTCTTCGAAGACGTGAGTTTAAATCCCACCGCTGCCAGTTCGCATGCCGAACGTCAAGAGCAGGGCTGTGTGATGTCTGTCAGCAGCGCTTCCGTTTGAGTTTAGCTTTCATAAAATACATATTCTAAATCTGGCCCTGGTCAAAAGCCAACCAGGGATTCTTTACTTCCGCCAAATGGCCTGCCAGCAGGGGCCCGTACGGGAACAACATGAACCACGTTGTTGGCAGGATTCGAACCTGCACGGGAAATTCCCAATGGATTTCTAGTCCATCGCATTAACCACTCGGCCACAACAACTCATTAGCTGCTTACGGGAACCTTTTCTTGTGCGTGTGTATGGGTTGTAGCCTTTTTTTCCTGCCGCCAAAAGTAGGAGGAGTTTTGAGGCCAAAGCGCATGCTTCTAAAGTTCAGAGGGATGGCAATGTCAACCAAGAGTCCGCAGTTGAATACTTATTTACTTTGCAAAGATCGATCGATCGATCGAAAGAAATCAAAAGCCATAGGCTTAAAAATGGGGCACTGGCAAAGTAAACAAAATCCCATCACACACTTGAGCAGAAGAAGCCATTACTCTCAGGATTTAAATCTACGTGGGGAGACCCCAAAAGAACTCTTTGGCCTCATTAGTCATCCCTGTCAAGGCGTTGCTGAATAATCTCATGTGTTATAAACATCTTGGACTTAGGCTAAAATGCTATGCTGCTCCTTACCACCCAAGTACGCTTGTAGTTTGGGAATTTTGTTCACTGACAATTGCCAGAAAACCTTTTTGATTCTGAAAATAGAGCTTATTTGAGCGTTTCTTCTATAACGTAACACAGCGCCATCGGAACCTTTTCTTGTGCGTGTGTATGGGTTGTAGCCTTTTTTTCCTGCCGCCAAAAGTAGGAGGAGTTTTGAGGCCAAAGCGCATGCTTCTGAAGTTCAGAGGGATGGCAATGTCAATCAAGAGTCCCCAGTTGAATACTTATTTACTTTGCAAAGATCGATCGATCGATCGATCGAAGGAAATCAAAAGCCATAGGCTTAAAAATGGGGCACTGGCAAAGTAAACAAAATCCCATCACACACTTGAGCAGAAGAAGCCATTACTCTCAGGATTTAAATCTACGTGGGGAGACCCCAAAAGAACTCTTTGGCCTCATTAGTCATCCCTGTCAAGGCGTTGCTGAATAATCTCATGTGTTATAAACATCTTGGACTTAGGCTAAAATGCTATGCTGCACCTTACCACCCAAGTACGCTTGTAGTTTGGGAATTTTGTTCACTGACAATTGCCAGAAAACCTTTTTGATTCTGAAAATAGAGCTTATTTGAGCGTTTCTTCTATAACGTAACACAGCGCCATCGGAACCTTTTCTTGTGCGTGTGTATGGGTTGTAGCCTTTTTTTCCTGCCGCCAAAAGTAGGAGGAGTTTTGAGGCCAAAGCGCATGCTTCTAAAGTTCAGAGGGATGGCAATGTCAACCAAGAGTCCGCAGTTGAATACTTATTTACTTTGCAAAGATCGATCGATCGATCGAAAGAAATCAAAAGCCATAGGCTTAAAAATGGGGCACTGGCAAAGTAAACAAAATCCCATCACACACTTGAGCAGAAGAAGCCATTACTCTCAGGATTTAAATCTACGTGGGGAGACCCCAAAAGAACTCTTTGGCCTCATTAGTCATCCCTGTCAAGGCGTTGCTGAATAATCTCATGTGTTATAAACATCTTGGACTTAGGCTAAAATGCTATGCTGCTCCTTACCACCCAAGTACGCTTGTAGTTTGGGAATTTTGTTCACTGACAATTGCCAGAAAACCTTTTTGATTCTGAAAATAGAGCTTATTTGAGCGTTTCTTCTATAACGTAACACAGCGCCATCGGAACCTTTTCTTGTGCGTGTGTATGGGTTGAAGCCTTTTTTTCCTGCCGCCAAAAGTAGGAGGAGTTTTGAGGCCAAAGCGCATGCTTCTAAAGTTCAGAGGGATGGCAATGTCAACCAAGAGTCCGCAGTTGAATACTTATTTACTTTGCAACGATCGATCGATCGATCGAAAGAAATCAAAAGCCATAGGCTTAAAAATGGGGCACTGGCAAAGTAAACAAAATCCCATCACACACTTGAGCAGAAGAAGCCATTACTCTCAGGATTTAAATCTACGTGGGGAGACCCCAAAAGAACTCTTTGGCCTCATTAGTCATCCCTGTCAAGGCGTTGCTGAATAATCTCATGTGTTATAAACATCTTGGACTTAGGCTAAAATGCTATGCTGCACCTTACCACCCAAGTACGCTTGTAGTTTGGGAATTTTGTTCACTGACAATTGCCAGAAAACCTTTTTGATTCTGAAAATAGAGCTTATTTGAGCGTTTCTTCTATAACGTAACACAGCGCCATCGGAACCTTTTCTTGTGCGTGTGTATGGGTTGTAGCCTTTTTTTCCTGCCGCCAAAAGTAGGAGGAGTTTTGAGGCCAAAGCGCATGCTTCTAAAGTTCAGAGGGATGGCAATGTCAACCAAGAGTCCGCAGTTGAATACTTATTTACTTTGCAAAGATCGATCGATCGATCGAAAGAAATCAAAAGCC